>NC_072740.1:128106247-128316559 GCF_026930045.1 Uloborus diversus
GCTTCTCCGAAAGGCACTAACAAAAGAAAAACTGCCAACGTCTCTGACCAATACAGAGAAACCAGTTTTTGACAAGTCGGCTAATTCAGCGCGAAAACAAACGTACTTTTCTATTGGGAACGGAAAATAACTATAGGTAGCGCTTTAACTAGGATAAAAACCAAACCTGCTTGTGTTTTACAATGTTCTGCTACGCTATGAAGCTAGCAATGAATCATTACATTTCTACTTGTTTTTAGTGATATTCTTGCCTTCTTTTCATATTTTGTACTAGGTTTGTGAAGATGTGGTTATTCTTAATGCATTAATTATTCATAAACTGTAGATTTATTGTTTTTTTCCTATTTTGATTTGGAGTATTAGTATTTGTTGCACGTCCATTCATTGGCTCTTTACAATTTACAATCATTTATGTTTTTTTTATTTATAACTTTGACTTTGATCTATTGTCTACTACCTTCCCCTTGTCACTGTTGGTGTTTATTTATACACAAGAATATTGCATATTATTATTAGCGCTGATTGATCTAATTGTTTTCTTGCCGATAACTACCAAGTAACCTTTAAAAATGTAGCTAAAAAATACTTGTATCATAGCAGATGCCAGTAATTTAGCACTATATACTACTCAGGGTCAGTTTTCCGAGTGATTCACGTTGCAAAATATTTTCCCTACTAGCAAAATTTCTTGCATCAACCTTGACAGATCTTGATATCATACTGACCGGTCTAGGAAGATTGGGCGCCGCAGATTGGGCGCCGTAAATTGGGCGCCGCATATTGGGTGCCGGGAACTTTGAGCGCCGAGCATTTTGGGCGCCGAGCATTTTGGGCGCCGGGAACTTTGGGCGGCGAGCATTTTAGGCGCCGGGAACTTTGGGCGCAGAGCATATTTTGCCCAGTATTCCCGGTGCCTAAAATGCTCGGTGCCCAATGTTCCCGGCGCCTAAAATGCTCGGCGCCCAAAGCACTCTAAGCATCAATGAGATGACATCTGCCTCCAGCTTAGTTATTGACTGTTCCAGACTGATGAGTCCATAACAATGACGATACTGTAGTCTCTGGATGTCATAATCAGGCTGTCGGTATATTGCATATCTACCTTAGCCCTGGATAACTTACTGCTGAATTGTTCCATACATGTTTTTCTACAACAATGTAATTGTCTTTAAAAGTTGTGCTGTAATTAAAGTCACTGAAATAAAGTGCTTTTTGAATACATATCTGTGCATTAAAAACTTTTCAAAAACTAATTAAAAAGTATGGCAAAAATCAAATTATCTTAGGATCCTGATTTTGCTTCATTAGTTTTTTAAAACGAAAACGTGGACACTTTAACCACTTTAATTTGGTTTTAAAAAAGTGGTTCATTATCTACATAGTTTAAAATTAATATGAAGTGTTGATGTTCAATATTTTTCACGGATCATTCTTTTTGGAAGACCCTGCATTATGATTAATTAATTTTGTTTATTTAAGGGTGTATTCAGTGGGCTTGTCATTGTTCCTCTCCAGCTTTTGGAAATATCGATTTTGAATTTTTTTTCTATAAAATGCAATGGTATGTAATATCCCTCCTGGAGGGACCTTTCCTTTCTAAATTCTCACTGCAGGTTTAGTTCAGGGTCATATCTAATGAGTGGGTTTTTAGTGTTTTAAACTCACTCAAAAATTTTTCTAATACTATTCCAAAACTTGCTTTATTACATTTTTTATATTTTTTTTTGCAGAAAAATTAAACTACAATAAACTCTCTATCATCCGCGAGTCATTTAACAAACAGGAACGTGTTTTTGCAGTAAGAAATTGAAACAACGACTGTGTTTTGTCTAAAAATTGTAAATAAACTCATTTATTTTTGTTTCATTTATTTTTTGTACTGTCCGACCATCACGAGAAAAGCCACTGCCGAAATGTCTGCGCCTGTCTACTGCCCTAGTAACGTGGCGTGTCTCATTTTCCCAAGAGAAGCTTAATGTAGGGAAAACCCGTATGACTGCGTAAAGGCGAGAAGACGAGAGGCGAAATGGCCCCAGAAAGCCTTCCTGCTAACCCTTACGGAAAATGAACTAAGTCTGATTCTATATCAGTAGACGGGCTCAGACTTGACGGTGGGAGCTTTTCTCGTGAAAGACAGACAATACTTTCTACATAATACATACACTTGTTCTTTATTTATGCAAGTTCCGTTGTGCAAAAATACTAAACTTTTTTACTTTACTGTATAAATTTTCAGTTTGAAGAAAGTATTGACGCATCAATGCAACTATATTTTTGTGGGAGGACAATTTTTACCTTATTGTCCCTCATTTTAGCCTTCTTGGGGTTTATCCGCGATTTTTACCATCAGCGGCACTTGTGACAACTTAAAGCCCTCGATCCGTCTCTTAAGTGGCGACACGCTCCAGCGTCCGCCATTTTGTGTCGTTCCGCAACTTTCTCCCTATCTCAATAGTAGAAAAATACAGAGTTTCGCTCATTGAAAAGTATCTTTTTATCAACGAATGTTTGCAGGTTTTTAAGGGTAACTTATGTAACTGACAATATACGTACAAAAATGTTGAATTTTACCTTAGTAAAATGTATTTTTTATTATTAAACCGCATATTAGTAAAAATGTGTTTCGAAGGAATTTTCGATATTTTTAAGAGTAATTTCTTTTTTTTTTTTTTCCCCACCATAAAGACCTTTTGAGTTACAAATTACCTGAAGTGTTTTGAATATGCGATTTATTATTAGAAATTTGGCGTAGTAGAAAAATAGTGAGCTAAATTAACTATGTTATGAATTGTTTGTCTCTTGGGCAAGAGTTTGAACTTATTCATGTAAAGCAGTATCATTTATATTACTAATGTGTGTAGTTTTCTTATGGAAAATTATTCACATCTAAAAAAATTGAAAAATTTCTTTTTGCCTTAACTAATAAGGTTTATTTTCAGCAGGACTCTTCCTTTTTTTTTTTTTTTGGCACTTTACCAACACTTGCTTGTTTCTCATGACGATTTTACATTAAAAAATGCCTTTCATTAAAACCAGATTTTTAAAGATACTACTAGTTCTTAAAAAATCATAATAAAGTATTTTAACCAATTTTAAATCAATATTAAAAATATAATATTAATTGAATCATTTGATACCAATAGGAATTCAAATAAAAGAGTGCAGATTACATCTTTGACGACTGTTATAAATTGCAATAATGAATTTTAATAAACCAACAGACACTAGAATAAATCATATATATTTTTTTTATTGAAAAATTTTCACGTCGAAGTAATAATTAAGCGAAAACAGCATTTTTCCGAACAAAAAAAATTTAAAAAAATCTTCATATAAATGTATAAATTTTCTTGAGTTATATGTTACTGCAATCTCAAAGAAGCTTAATTTTTTTAATAAATAATTTCACATTTTTAATATTTTGAGATTTTAGTACAAAATAGATGAATAATTAACTTGGCAACACACTGAAACTCATGCCTATGACGCAATTAAAAGCAAAACTATTATTTCTTAAAATAATTTTGCTACAGTTATTGAGACATTTTAAAACTAACTAAACAATAGAAAATTTACACTAGAAATAAATAAAAATAATTAGCATATTTAAATTTTGGCGGCTTTGTTCTCTTTAACTCAGAACTATCAGTTTTAAAAACAGGGCAAATATTTTAACGCTGCTAGCAATTTATTGGGTGCCGTTACATAGTTAAGCTTTACAATATTTGAAGGAACTATATATGAGTTTAGTGAATATCCTTATCATAACATAAAAATCAACAAACTATCAGACATTTTCATGAAAAGTAAAAAATATTACAATTTCAACAATAGTTTCAAAAAGTATCTGAAATTGCGCAGAATTGAATTGAAAAACAGAATATATCTGTATTTGCAACAGTATTTCACTACTGGTGGAAAAGTGTTTGAAATTTGATATGATGTTACACACAAACTATTTTCTACGTTAAGCAATGTGCGAAAAGTACATGATACATACATGGAGTAGGTAGATGTATTAAAATTAATTTAAATTACCAAATAGATGTCAGTTATATTTACAAAATCTATGAGGCGGCACTTCATTTGATTTACCCATAGGTAATCGATACAACTTGTGACCCGATTTTGAACTGTTTGAACATCCAAATGCACTACACCAAGGCATCTTCACATTTAAAATAGCTTTTGATGAAAATTACGAATAGCAAAGAGAAAATATCTGGTATTCCGCACAGTGAAATCACACAGGCAGCGACACAAAATGGCGGACTGAGCCCACGTGATTGTCCACCTCCAATCGCAGTCGAAAGCGGCACGCAGTGCATAGATCAAAGTGTGTCGCCACTTAAGAGACGGATACAGGGCTTTATGACAACCGACCCGCTGATAATCAGAAGTTTACTGTATTATTTTTGAAGAATTGTACCACCTCAGTGCTTTAACTGCAGTATTTATTTTTATTGTAGTTATTGCGAACATCATTTGTTTCAAAACAATACAGAGTTCCCTACAGATGTTAAATACCTATCACATACAAAATTTTTGAATTTGAAAGTACCAGACTTTTGTAAAACATTTTAAAGGTGTCAAAAAATATTAATTTAATAGGTGCATATATTTGAATGTGCATGCATGAGTACACTCATCTATTCTCTTGATTTTGCTGGGGTATAGTACCAATTGGGGTTTTTTTTTATTTAATAAATGTCATTTTTTACATTTGCTCATGAGGAGGAGTACTTAAAGCGCAACTTTCTCAATTAAGTTAACTATCATTAGAATATATGAATGATATAGAATTTTATTCATTATTTAGATTTCACTAGATATACGTTTGGTAAAACTTTTCCCAAAACAAAAGTCTCGTTACAACACACTTTTGCAAAAGAAATGACTTTTTTATGGAGAGTTTGCAAAAGGGAAGTGTTCTTGATGCTGTATTACCCTGTGTTACTTCCATGGCAGTTTCAACTTAACAAAAGACCATTAACTTCCCCTTTTCAATGAACTCCCAAAGGAGAAGTATACTGCCGAGGGCAAGTTATGGGTAGCATCTGAAGATTTTTAATGTTTTTGTATTTTTGTCACCTATTGTAGGTTAGCTTTAATTTACAAGCTTGCTTCTTTGTTTCATGCTGAGAAAAAGTGCAAAAAAACGTCTTATTCCAACATTTCCCTATTGTTAGTATTGAATACAAAACAAGTTGCTTCAAATATCTCGAAAACTACTTTCTGCAGATACTGCCAATTACCTGCCCACTGCAGTATAAATGTTTGAAGGTGCACTGAATTTTACTAGTGCTAAACTCATCAGTAAAAACTTGAAATTGAAACAACCATCAATCGACTAATTTTTAGAAATACCTTTTTTTTAATGTTTATTTTTGAAAGGGACACATCTAATATTCTCGATACCATTTGGATGTGTCCAAGTCTTTATGCATTATATTTAGTATTATGTAGCAAAATTCTGAAAAGAGGCCTAAATTTTATGCATAAGGATAACATTAGAAACACTATCACCTCACTACAATCCTTGATTACAAAAGCTTTAGTTTGTAGAAAACCACAATCCAATTTTATTTATTAAATTTATATAGGTTTTGCATATTTATATTCTGATGGCATTGAAATTTCATTGACTCAACAGGCCTTTGTGAGCCCAAGAATCTTTTTTGTACAAAAATATTCTTATTTTTCTATGTCTTATACAAAAAGTGTACATTTTAAGTTGAAAATTTTGACAACTCATTATGCCTTTTTTCAAAATTAATAAATTTGATTCAATTATAATTAGGTTGCCAATGATATAAAATTTTGAAATAAGAAACAGATTTCAATTTAAATGGCATGAATTTTTACTATTTAAATTCTGGGACCTTTGGGAGTCACTGTAGACCCCTTGTCAGCTAGGGCTTGCCAGCCCTCCATAAATATATCACTTAGATTCCAATCTAGGCCCACTATAGTTGGGGCAAACCTAACCTGGAAATATTGTGAAGGCTACACAAATCCTAATCACAGCATTACAGAGCTGCCGGTTAGGTTTACACCAGGCAGACATGGCCTCTTGTTGACCCCGTCGAAATTTAAACTTCCTATAAGCAGGCCTGTCATTTAGGAGGGTCAATTGCCTCACCCCTAGCTTTGAGAAATTAATGTTACATATAAGGGGTTGTAGTTCCTGCAATAAAATTTGCATTGAGTAAACACCCTCTCCCACCCCTCAAACCCTGTAAAAATTCGAAATGACAAACCTGCTTATACGAAGTATTAGCAGTTCAGGAATTCTAAGAAATTAAGAATTTCTGTACTTATTCATGTCTTGAGCAAACCAATGTGATTTTAGCCAATTGTAATAATTACTGTGAATAAGAAACAATTACCTTTTCACAGATTATAGGTAGTTCAAGTATTTGGTAAATATTCACTTCAAATTACTTCAGAGTTACCAGAAGATTAGTTTTCAGTGGCTGATTTATGGGTTTAAGAGGCCCATTGAAATATATTTTTGGGGACCCCTTTGTCTGTAATTATCATAATTGACTGGATAGCCCATTGCGAGCCTTGGCCTTTTTCAGGAGATCCCGCCAGGCTGTCCTCCTCTTTGTCGTTGACCTCCAGTTTTTGATTTTAATGAAATCAAAAACAGAGTCCACACAGTCGACCTATCTTGTTTTTGGTCTACCCATTGGTCGCTGTCCAAATGGGACCGCACTAAAGACCGTCAACGCAGCTCTGTCATTTTCCATTCTTGAGAAATGACCAGCCCATCTCATTGTTTAGTTTGGTAAATTTCAAAATATTGATATTTCTAAAAAGTTGATTAAGTCTTTGTCTATCATAGAACTAAGTAAAAAAAAAAAATTAAAAAAAGCTGCAATTTTGAATCATCTTTATAGCCTTATGGTCCTGGGAGCCCCTTACAATTGCAACATGGTAGATCTGCCATTCCATCTTTAGATTTTTTTTTTTTTTACTTGTCTTGATGCTCTCCTAGATATTTTGGTCTAAACTCGAATTTTTTTAATGCAAAACCAAAATACCATCATAGCTTCAGAACAACAGTAACATACCTAATCACAGATATAACATTAAGATATCTTACTGTTGCTTTGAGGGGACAATATAGGGTTTTTTTTTTAAAAGAAACACAACTGAGATTTTATTAGTATTTAAAATAAATTGATATGATATTCCGTTATCATTCTTTATTTTCAACTTTAACTTTTTAATCACCAGTAGGATTGCAGGAAAGGTAGGAAAAATTCTTAATATTTTTTGACTGTTCCACAACCCAACTAGTTTTTAACTCATAAGTAAAATGTATTTTAATAATTTTCGGAAAATATAAAAGGAATATCGTCTGCAATTTGAATTATGCGTAACTTCAACACACAGAAGAATCAAACTGAAGTATATTTAGGAATTAAAATACATTGAATCAATACTGAATTAAAAGAAATGTCAAATATATCCTAAAAAATTCATATATTTTTTACATTATATTAGTCAACAATATAACAACTTTTTAGTAACGCTAACAAAATTCGTGGTTGTTTCACAAAATAAGATTGTATGTGACAAAACATAAGTTTCAAGGATTTTAAATATAATAAGAGTTAAAATATGAAAGTCATAACGTATGAAGATGAAGCCAAGATTTCGCGACTGCACAAGTAGCATTTGTAAACAAAATTTATAAGTCTCAATACAAAATTTAACTAGCGTAATATCCATACACGACTTGCAACAATTAAAAACTTGATACATATTGTGTTCAAATAATTGTTTAATTAGACCAAGAATATCGTTCAGAGTTTTAAAAATACAGAACTTTATGACAATCGCGACTATTACAATGAACTTTGTTTTCAAACACAGGTTGCAAGCAGAGGCGCTTGAGCAGAGCATAAGCAGCATTGCGCTCCGCAAAGAGCAGCACTGCGAAATTCTCGCCAACCATTTTGGCAGCTTCCGAATTTCGCCAATGCACTGTAATTGAGAGGGTTTCAAAATTCGCTTGCCGGCGCCCAAAGTTCCCGGCGCCTAAAGTTTCCGGCGCCCAAAGTTCCAGGCGGCCAAAGTGCTCGGCGTCCAAAGTGATCGGCGCCCAAAGTTCTCGGCGCCCAAAGTTCTCGGCGCCCAAAGTTCCCGGTGCCCAAAACGCTCGGCGCCCAAAGTGCTCGGCGCCCAATGTTCCCGCTGCCCAATATGCGGTGCCCAATAGTCGGCGCCCAATCTTCCCATTTCGCATACTGACGGCGTCAATATTGACGTGTTTCATACTGCATAAAGCTTGCATAAAGATTTAAAAGCAATATTACAATAACAACACGTATGCAACATTGCATTCATCTTAAAATATCAATATTGATATTACCTTACAATAACAACATTGCATACATGTTGACGCTGTCAAGATGATATTGATTTCATGCTGTCGCCGTCAAGGTAATTAGTACACAATAGAACAGGTGGACCTTTGTTGATACTTGCGCATGCGCACAGTTCTTTCTACCCAGCGTCCCTCGCATTGCTGGCACATCGATTCAGTCGGTTCAGAGGAGTTGCACGTGGCGTTGCATTTTTTAGGCTTCGTTAAGTTGGTTGCTTAGTTATTAGTGTGGAATGGTATTGCTTTAGGAATAACTTATGAATGACTGATATTTGCATTTGTTTATTAATATAGTACTAAACAAGTCATATCGCAAACGATGTGCAATCAATGTTAGAAATGGCCGAAAATAACTTTTTTCGTCCCTAGACTTCGAAACAAAGGACATGAAGCCCAGAATTTCATATTATCACTTCAATCTCACGAGTAAGATTAATTTTATTCAATGGTTATTTATGTTATTCTTTAAGATAAATTCATATGTTTTGTCCATGGGATATTTTCAATGCTGACATCCATTTGAAAATGTACTTTATTGTAGTTAGTTATTTATTTATTATTTTGCTATCTTTTCTCTTAAATGTGCTATAAAACCTTCCGCAATTATTCCTAACTAGGCATTTTATGTCTTTATAGTACAATTATAAGCATGAATTTAAAAAATAAGTCAAGTATTACGCAAAACGAAGAAAGTTTCATTTTTTAAATTAAATTACGAGTACTATTAATATCTTAATATGAATTTCCGATCAGATGTCAGCTTTAAGAAAATATTCTCAAGCTAGAAAACTATCTTGAAGAATAACAGAAATAATTAAAGAATGAAATTTAATTCTCGAGTTTAAAGTGAAAATAATACAAATAAATAAATGGATAAAACACGTTGCAAACGTGCTGATTTCATACTGTCATGTCAATATATCCTGACATTTTCCTGTCATATCAATATGTATGCAATATTACAAAAGCAAGATCATCTTGCCTAGACCTTGATTTCATGCTGTCATGACAACATCTTGATATTATCCTGTCATATCAATACGTATGCAAGATTACAAAAGCAAGATCATCTTGCCTAGACCTTGATTTCAGGCTGTCATGACAACATCTTGATATTATCCTGTCATATCAATAGGTATGCAATATTACAAAAGCAGCATACCTTGATATTTTCCTGATATTATGCTACATACACGTTGTCAGTCAATATTGTGGCAGCCTGCTGACAGCATAAATGGAGTAACATAACAATATTGAGGTAGCATTAATGCAAGATGATTTTTCTTGCATGTCAACCTTTATGCAATGCTGAGGCAAGATACTTTGCTTACTGGGTTCGTATCTCACATTGTCACACTTGCCCGGTAAGCAAAATATCTTGCCTCAGTATTACATAAAGGTTGACATGCAAGAAAAATCATCTTGCATTAATGCTGCCTCAATATTGTTATGTTACTCCCTTTATGCGTTCAGCAGGCTGCCACAATATTGACTGACAAGGTGTATGCAGCATAATATCAGGAAAATATCAAGGTAGGCTGCTTTTGTAACATTGCATACGTATTGATATGACAGGATAATATCAAGATGTTGTCATGACAGCATGAAATCAAGGTCTAGGCAAGATGATCTTGCTTTTGTAATATTGCATACGTATTGATATGACAGGAAAATGTCAGGATATATTGACATGACAGTATGAAATCAGCACGTTTGCAACGTGTTTTATCCATTTATTTATTTGTATTATTTTCACTTTAAACTCGAGAATTAAATTTCATTCTTTAATTATTTCTGTTATTCTTCAAGATAGTTTTCTAGCTTGAGAATATTTTCTTAAAGCTGACATCTGATCGGAAATTCATAAAAAGGTATTAATAGTACTCGTAATTTAATTTAAAAAATGAAACTTTCTTCGTTTTGCGTAATACTTGACTTATTTTTTAAATTCATGCTTCTAATTGCATTATAAAGACATAAAATGCCTAGTTAGGGATAATTGCGGAAGTTTTTATAGCACATTTAAGAGTAAAGGTAGCAAAATAATAAATAAATAAATAAATACAATAAAGTACATTTTCAAATGGATGTCAGCATTGAAAATATCCCATGGACAAAACATATGAATTTATCTTAAAGAATAACATAAATAACCTTTGAATAAAATTAATCTTACGTGAGACTGAAGTGATAATACGAAATTCTGGGCTTCATGTCCTTTGTTTCAAAGTTTAGGGACGAAAAATGTTACTTTCGGCCATTTCTAACATTGATCGCACATCGTCTGCGATATGACTTGTTTAGTACTTTTGTTTTAATAAACTAGCAAAAATACCCGGCGTTGCCTCTGTCAGTAATAATTGTAAAAAAACAATCACTACTTTCTTTTGTTTTCTGTTTTAACTGAAAGTACTCAAAACACACCGCTTTGACGTCATTAAAAATTGAGCTTCATCCTTATCCATAAAAGTAAAAAAGCAATAAGTATAAAGAACGAAAGAGTATTCATTTAGAAACGAAAGCGCAAAGTGAAGCAAATAAAAATTTGAAGAATTTCCAAAATATATCTAACGAAAACAAAGATCACTCAAAAAACCTGTGCTCTTTATTTACTTAAATAGTACACGCAAAAAAAAAAAAAAAAAAAAAAAAAAAGAAAAAATGCTTTCTACTATGTTTACCTAAGTGTGCAAAAAGTGAGTTTCCATCTGTTTAAATCACTTTAGACTCATGTTTGCTCCGGAGAAGCCTTGATTCAAAATTTACATTATGATTACTTTTAATGTTGCTGTTGTTAGGCAACGAATTTTCGAAACAAAATCTTTAATCATTTGATGTGGAAATTACATGACATTTACTGTTTTCGATCACGACGTTCTTAAACTAAGTTTTTTAGCAATAAATTATAGCCTAAGTTGTTCCCCGTTTATGTAGTTATCTATGGTGAAAAAATGTTTAAAATCCCTCAAGTAGTTTTGAAGTTTACCCCGGACATCAAGACAGAGATTAGCCCTTTATGTATAAAGATAAGGATGCAATTCCTAAGAAAGCAATGTCATGCTTGCTCCAGAGAGGCCTTGATTCAAAATTTACATTATGATTACTTTGAATACTGCTGTTGTTAGGCAACGAATTTTCGAAACAATGGGTTTAATCTTTAACCATTTGATGTGGAAATTACATGTCATTTACTGTTTTCGATCACGACGTTCTTAAACTCAGTTTTTTAGCAATAAATTATAGCCTAAGTTGTTCCCGATTATGTAGCTATCTATGGCGAAAAAATGGTTAAAATCCCTCAAGTAGTTTTGAAGTTTACCCCGGACTTCCGGACAGAGGTGAGCCCTTTATGTATAAAGATAAATGCAGTTATCAGTCATTCATAAGTTTTTCCTAAAACAATACTTTTCCACACTAATAACTAAGCAACCAACTTAACGAAGCCTAAAAGAATGCAACGCCACGTGCAGCACCTCTGAACCGACTGAAAGTTCGAAGCAGGAAGAATGTGCTAGCAATGCGAGGGATGCTGGGTAGAAAGAACTGTGCGCATGCGCAAGTATCAACGAATGTCCACCTGTTCTATTGTGTACTAATTACCTTGACGGCGACAGCATGAAATCAATATCATCTTGACGGCGACAACATGTATGCAATGTTGTAATTGTAAGGTAATATCAATATTGATATTTTAAGATGAATGCAATGTTGCATACGTGTTGTTATTGTAATATTGCTTTGTAATCTTTATGCAAGCTTTATGCAATATGAAACACGTCAATATTGACGCCGTCAGTATAATATCAAGATCTGTCAAGGTTGATGCAAGAAATTTTGCTAGTAGGGTGGATGACTAGAATGATCGTAAGTAGTATGAGTTACCAAGGACGTGTCCAGAATTTTTTTTTCGGGAGGGGCCCGGATTCGCACATTGCCCTAACACACACACATATATACATATAGACACACATACATGCATAAAAATATTTCATATAGATGTTTTTTCTCTCGTTTTTTAATGTGTTCCACTGTTGAACTGGAGTTATTTTTATTTCTTATTTTTCTTTATCCACCTTGTGGTGGTAAGGACAACAGGAGAGTGTCCCTTTAAGTCGGATATAGAACATCCATAATTTCAGGGGGTCCGGGCACTTCTCCCCCCAGAATTCTTTTGAAAAACAGATATAAAAATCTGTATTTTGAGGCCTTATTGGGGTAATAGAGACTACAAAAATATGAAGAAAAATAGGAAAACAAAGTCTTTTAAAAGTTATGCATTCTTTTGCAAGAGAAGATGAATCAAAATAAAAATTGCTTGCTCGACAAATCGATGACATTAATCGACAGAGAGGAAACACGAGTGAGGAGAAAAGAGAAGCACATCGTCATTTGCTCGTATCGGCTTTTAGTATAGTTTGTTTTTGATCACTTCCCCAGCATCCCCTCCCCTTTTCATAAAATGCCCTGCAGTATAAAAATTGTATAAAATGGTTTAAAAGAAATAGTGTAGAGATTCAGAAAATAAGAACGGAGGAGTAATTTTCTGGACATTTGGACAATTCATACTCAGAGCCGAATTTAGCTCCACGCCGCCCTAAGGCAGATTTGAAATTTGCCGCCCCCGTACCAATCCCCCTACACCCCAAGAAGAAGCAACATTTTTCTTGATTTCAAAAACGCAATTTTAACTCCTAAAAATAGTGTTCCCAAAATTAAGTTGAGCTTACGATGAAATGATAACGTTTTAACGAAATTAAGCGATAAGCAGCGGAGCTCATCTATATTGTGCTCCGAAGCCCATTAATGCATCAATTCCTAAAGTTTTGAAGTTTTTCCCTCCCCTTTCAGAAATGTGTACATCTGTCATAATTTGAAACATAGTTGAGAGTTCTTTTCTATCACGCAATAATATACTCTGTCAGTGAAAACACAGTGACAAGGATTGCACTATTAAACATTAACTTTTGCTTCAAATGCTTGAGCTTGTGCTTAAACTTTTGCTTCGTCCTCGAATCGCAATATTTATTAAACAAATTTTCATAATATTTACGAGTGAAATATAATTTCTGAAGAATGTAGGGCTCTCGCTTTTTTCTTTTTGTTTCAATTTGAGCAATGTTTTTAAAGCATCTTTATCCTGTATTTGTTTTTCCTCTTAAGAATCTACGATTTGAATAATTTTCTCTCTGTTATTATGTTCACTCACGTGAATTTCTTACCGCTCGTCACTTTCTGATGGAATTTCATTCGTAAAGTGTACTGAATTACTTTGAAAAAGGTCCAAAGTTTCCACTTTTGAAAACTGCCCATTGCAAAAATATATATCACGTTTTAAAAACTTCTTGAAGACTTTTTATTTTTCGATTTTAATTTAGGATGTTTTTTTATTTGGAATCATTTAACCTTTTTCTCTCGTCACTCATTTTCATTTGCCTCTAAGATATAATACTAACAGATAGGATTCGACCGATGCATTGGCCTGGTCGATTTCTATTTTAGTCACCCCTGAAAGATTTTTTAATACTGCATTCAGGTACAAACAAGGTAATATTTGAGTTGGTTTTTGCGACTTGATGTACGTATGTATCTTTTATAAGTCATAAGTCATAAATAATAAGCTGGAGAAGGTTAGAATTTCGTATGAATGGTCTGCGTACGTTGAAGTTGTGCACTTCCCTTTTTGTTTTCAATCGAGTTTTCTAAAACGCCTATTTACACCTTTTTATGGCTATTAATTACTTATTTCAATGGAAAACTAATATAGCGTCTTAGACTAACGATCATTTGGAGATATATTGCAGAATTGGAGCGTAACTTGGAAAAAAAAATACGAGATAGCGACACCGGTTTTTTGGGACATTTTGTTAGATTCCCGTTGAACCAACGGAAATTTTTAATTTTTCGGTATTTATAATAATATGAATCACAGTAATGCAGTCTTTTCTGTATCGCTTCGGCGGAGTTTGGGGACCGGTGAAATACATTTTGGGGTCCTCTTTCTCTATTACGGAACTTGTAAAACAATTATCATGAGCATTTTTGTAACTCCTACGGAGCCCTTCTGGTTATGGGGCCTCTCGCGCAATTGTAACTTTTGCGATATTTTAATTCCGCCACCGTCAAAACAAACTGGGGTGCAAGTTTTAAAAGTATTTTTCTGCTCCATGTTTATGATTAGTTTGAACTCTATTTTTTACGACTATTTTTTGATTTCCGAAGACACTTGGGTGCTTCCTCCCCTTCTCCTTCATCTAATTCTGAAATTAAACTCTAGTTGTACTTTCGAGTTGTTTAAAACTAACACCATTCATAAAATTGGAGTTTTTTTTTTTTTTTCAAGCTTTATCTGTTGTTTAGGAAGAATTTAGAGCATTAATGTAAGAAATTGATTAAAGACATTTTGGATGGTGAAGTAATTCGGAAATCAAAGAGGCTTTTGAATTTTTTCTTCGGAAGTGCTGAAGTTGATTCAGAAACTCTTCCGAGGCGTTGGTGGTAGCGGTTCTGTACTGAAGAAATGAGGCCGAAGTTAGAGCTGAAGCTTAATGTTGCGAGTTACTCCAAAATCAGAGAGTGAGCCGCCCCCCCCCTTCCCTTGTCTTTTCAAGCATTTCTTAAATGCTTAGCGATTACTTATTTTGCTCAAGAAATGTCATTTTGCGTTGTATTTCTATTTCTCATACCTGTTTCAACTATATTTCGTAATGCGCCATCTTTTTTGGGTCATTTATAGCGATCGATTTTTTTCTGTTGTAAATAACTATTGTTATGTATTTTTACAAAATCAATGAATAAAAGTTGTTTTTGTTTTCATCATTTCATCATATTTTTAATAATATGTTATAGAAAAGTTTCAAGGATTTTCTGTTATGCAATTTTTTAAATTTTAGAAAATTATACGTAGGTCAGTCAGAAAGTTAGTTGCACTTCTTCGTAAATCTGTTCCGTCTAAGACAATGTTGATGAAATTCTGTGGCAATACTTTAGACATGTTCCTTTATCGAGTGACGTAACGGCTTCCCCAAGACAAGTTCAGTTTTTCTGATATCAATCGCAAACATGTCTCGACAGCTGCAAGTAGCGTCCAAATTGGAAATGCGTGCAATGATTCAATTTTGCATGCAAAAAGGTGCAACTGCACTGAAATTTATGGGCAGTAGCATGAAATTCATGATGAAAATGCAATGTCACGCAAAGCTATCGTAAAATGGTGCAACATGTTTGAGAATGGACGTACAGATATTGACGACGCTGAGCGCGAGGGAAGATGAAGTTTAGGTGCGAAGTGTGGAATCACCTTTCCAAGTCACCCTAACCTTTCACCTCCTAACTTCGATGTTTTTGCTCCCATAAAACAAGAAATTTCAAAGCGATGATACCATTCGGATGATGAAGTGAAAGCTGCAACCCAACAATGGTTATCGGATACTGGACGGGATTTCTTTGCAGAAGGCATCGAAAACCTTGTACCACGCCTCGACAAATGCTTAAATAATGGATGTGGTTACGTTAAAAAGTGGATTTTGAATGGAACTTTAAAATAACAATACAGTTATTGTAAAATTTCAATCCTTTCTTTATTTTCTTGAGCAGTGCAACTAAGTTTCTGACTGACCCTCGTAGTAAAATTGAAAAGGTTAATTTGAACTTGTTTAGAGTGCTTCATAAAAGATTAAACAATCAAATTGCTCAATATTACGTCTGCAAACATCAGGTATTAAGTTACTGTTAACTTGGTATAAATATCGAGTTTGTTTATTGTGCTGCGTTTAAAGAACCTCGCTCTTTTCATGGCTATTTCTTTTTTCAGCAAAAAATTTATCTCACTGTCATAGCTTTTTATGAAAAATGGAAACATTTATATTTATAAATTTTAAATAGAAAAAAAAAAATTCCTATTATGATTTACTGTTGTAGTTTACCTGTTACCCTTTTTGTTTAATATGATGACTAAAAACTGTCTTCGTGCAATCTTTCCACTTTCATTCATTTCAAATCTGTTGACGGTTTCATTATTTTTTTTTATTCTTAATTTTTTTTTGAATGATTAAACAACATAAGTTAACACTTTTTAACTATGTATAGTCTACCTAAATCCATACATTATTACATTATTGCTGAAATTTTAGTTATATGTTCAATTAAAAAAAATCAATTGGTTATTAAACAGTGACTTTGTTTTTCTTCCTTTTTTTCCTTGTTTCATTCTCTTTTTATTTATTTATTTATTTTGGCTGTTGTTCTTTCTCTTTCATCAGACAGGTACATCAGTCAAAAAAGGAGAAGCATAAGTATACCCTCTACAGATTGTACGTAGTACGATTCAAAAGTTTGGGGACAAGCTGTATAA
This sequence comes from Uloborus diversus, assembly GCF_026930045.1. Classification (NCBI taxonomy): domain Eukaryota; kingdom Metazoa; phylum Arthropoda; class Arachnida; order Araneae; family Uloboridae; genus Uloborus; species Uloborus diversus. The sequence continues at coordinate 128,122,999 of NC_072740.1, forward strand.
AACCTTACCCAGAATAGTTCACATTACCAAAGCACATCCACCTTCAAAGGGTCACCTTGAATGACTATGCACTGTAAAAACGATTCAGAAACGTTTCTGGGAAATAATTGGCAGCTCATGTGCCCAATTTCTGCCAGTAACATATCTTGCAAAAATCAGTGACGTTTTCCGCTAAAATGCAGTAACCTTCCTGAAATTATCCTGGAAGCCTTCTAAAAATTCAGAAATCTTCCCGTTTAAACCCAGTCGTGTCTCTGGAAGTTTAGAGAAAACGTAAGTAGGCAAAATATAATAGCTTGGCACCTTCCTGATTTATCAAGAAAGTTGCAAAAACAGTATTGCAAACATGGAGTATTGCAATCATGGCCAAAGTTACGACGTAATTGCAAGCAAGTATCAGGAATTTTACTCGAGTGCAATTCTTGCAAAGCTACGCAGTCCATAGCCTTATTTGCTCTCATTGAGAGCTTAATCAGTCTGGACGGGCAGTAATCAGACCACTTTATAAATACGTTCAGTTAATCTTTAAACTGGGAGCTAAAAATATTTTTCACAACAGACAGTGTGAAGTCTGCATTCATGCGACTTGTAGCAATTCAGGAAACTTTTTGACAATGGTAATTGATTTTTTCTAGTAAGTATATAAAAACCATTAAAATCCCGAAACGTTACATGGAAATACTCAGTAACGTTTCGGAATTTTTTTAGTGTGTACTTTTGTTAATGTTCATATAACTTTAGGAAACACTCCTGGAAGCCACTTTTCGCAACCTCCTGTGATACAGCTTTATCTTTATCTGACGAAAGAAAGCGGCGACCCTGCAAATGTCTTTTAGCTGGGAATAGGTAAAAGTCACACGGAGCTAAGTCCGACGAAACGTTCTGTTATTTGTTTGTCATATCAGAGTATTGACCAATCGAACCGTGTATCCTCGACATGGAAGTCGCCTCCTTCCTCACGATGAAGTTAAAGCAACAGCACGAGAAGCCTTACAGGAGGTTGCAAAAAATGGCTTCCACAGGAGTGCTTCTAAAAGCTATACGAACGTTGGCAGAAGTGTATGTAGTCGCTCAAGGTGACTACTTTGTAGATAGATGTGCTTCGGTAATGCGAACTATTCAGGATAAGGTTTTATACAGCTTGTCCTCGAACTTTTAGATCATACTACGTACGTATGAGTTTTCAACTTTCTATTTCATAACGTTTTTGAGTGACACAATTTTGCGCAAATGAAGACATCATAAGAGAACGTGCGACAATTAACTGAGGAGGTGTTCAAAATGGATATTTCGGTCATCTATATATTCTTAGGTACATATGCATGTACAGATGTGTCGAAAAAACTTGTAGACTTTAAATTGGGTAATCTTAAAATAGAAATTTAGGTCGAAATCAGATTTTTTTTTTTAATTTTTTTTTTTTTTTTTTGTGATTGCAATTCCCTATTCGTAGAAAGAAAGTAAAGTAAAATGAATAAATGATTCTTCAAATCCCTGACAATCTTAGCAATTTATATCTATTTTATTTATTTATTTTTTTTGCCATCGGCCATCGGCATCGGCCATCGGCCATTTGGAGAAAAACAATCGGCCATCTTTGAACAATCGGCCAACAATCGGCACCGGTCCATCGGCCAAAACATGCCATCGGTCGAGCCCTACTAACAGAATGCAATTTTTAAATATGTTAATAATGTAAAAGTGAAAATAAGCGTTTATCACTCAAGAAAGCACCATTGAATAAACTTTAGTTGGCGCTGAAAATCTTAGTTCAACTCCAATATTTTTGCGACTTCTGGCCAAACGCAAAAACGCCTGCTTTTCTTCAATCGATGACCGCTTTTCATCTTCACACTTATTGTTTTACACTTATCTATTACCATGCTTGAGAAATATTTCATTTTCAAGAGAAGTATGAAAGTAAACATTATTATATAACAAGAAAAGGATGTCGCTATCGAAATAAAAGAACTTTACTTTGAAAGTACTATAATTTAAAAAAAAAAAAAAAATGTGTGGTTCATGCAAAATTTGCCGCCACTAAAAAATTTGCCTCCCTAGTTATCTGCCTACTCTGCCAATTGGGAAATCGGGCCCTGTTCATAGTTTATTTTCTTGATAAGAGACAAAATTGAAGAACTTTTCAAGGAATTTCAAAAACGTAAATAATTTTCAAAAACTCTAGAACAGTTGAAATTATTTAAAGCACTTTTTATTTGCACTTTTCCGAAGTTTATTGAACAGTCTTACAAAATGATTATAACTTTGTAAGACACCCCCTTTAAGTTATAAATAAATATAACGAAATTAAAAACAAAGCAAATATTTTTTAAAAATATTAGTTTTTCAAACTAACAAAGCAAATATTTTTTTTTCAATCACAAGCAGTGCAGAAAATGAAATAGAGTAGAGAAAGTGTTATTTTTTTTCTCATGCTTAAGATATTAACAGTATGCAGTAGAAGTAAGATAAAAACAAGTAATTACAAAATTGTTCCCAAAATACTAAATTCGGTATTAAATAAATAATTAATGGAACATATCAGTCACAAAAATTTATCTTGAAAAATGTGCTACAAAACGCGAGAATCGTGATTTTTGCAGTTTTTACTCAGGATGTATCAAAAAGCTGAATGTGGCACATCTTGGTAACCAGATACTAGCCTAATCGGAAACTAGGGGCCGGCCCTTGGGGAGTCCCCGGCTCGTAATCGGTGCAGCGTAAGTTTTTTAAGAGTTTTAGGGGAAGGAGAGCAGGGCCGTGCACAGGGGGGGGAGAAGGGACACCTGTTGGTTCGGGCCCGAGCCCGAAGGGGACCCAATATTTTTAAAACGAGAGGTGAAAATAGGGGTAAACAATATGGAGGGGGCTCGAAAATTCTGTGTACGCCCCAGAAGGAGGACAAGTCTACCAAACTGACAAGGGGCTTGCCTTGGCACCGGACGGATCTGAATTGAATTAGGAAAGAAAGCAGGAAGTTCTAATTAAGGGTCTAAATTTCAAGTATGCTTTTCAGCTAATGAGAACTAGAATTGCTTTTTCTGTATGTCTTCAAATGTTCACTCATTCAATAGTTACAAAACTAAAAACAAAAAAAACTTTGTTATTTTCCTTTTCTGATATGAGAAATTAAAAAAAAAAATACTTTCTTCTGTTTTTACAAAACATTTTGGGTATCGGGGGGGGGGGGGGGGAGGCGTCGCGCCCCCCTCTGGATACGGCCCTGGGAGTGACAGACAAGTTTTCTTATGATGCCTTTTTTAGATTTATCAGAAAGATCAACGGTTAAACAAGAGTTTCTACAAATATAACAGCTTGAGAGCGTTTCATTTTCGTTCAATAAGTTAAAATACACGAATGACATTTTTTTTTTCCTTTGCTTAAAAGTTTGACACGCAGAACAACGGACAATAGCCAACGTTTCCTATTTAGATTCTCTCGCCAGATGGCGTGTTGGTTACTTTCAGTTCCCAATATCATTAAACAAATTCTTTCACTATTGAAATAATTTTAATTAAAGCGAAAGAATATGTTACTCATTTTTCTCAATGTCTTACGACTATTTCTGTAAATTAAGTTTTAATTTCAAACCGAAACATTTATTATCTTGTTCAGGAGCGGACTGGCCCATCGGCTAGCCAGAGGCGGTCTAGGAAGATTGGGCGCGGAGCATTTTGGGTGCCGGGAACTTTGGGCGCCGAGCATTTTGTGCACCGGGAATATTTGAGCGTCGAACACTTTGGGTGCCAGGAACATTGGGCGCCGAGCAAATTGGGCCCAGTGTTCCCGGCACCCAGTATGCTCGACGCCCAATGTTCCCGGTGTCCAAAGTGCTCTCCACCCAATGTTCGTGGTGTCCAAACTTCCCGGCGCCCAAAATGCTCGGCGTCCAAAGTTCCCGGCGCCCAAAGTGCTCGACTCCCAATGTTCCCGGCGCCCAATCAACGGCACCCAATCTTCCCATTTCGAGCCACGGGGCCGATGTGCCTTCCCGCCTTTGCGCCCTTAAATGCCTTGTGTGCGTTTTTTTTTTGCTGCTTCAAACCTGTTCGACTCCACTTTTTTTTTTTTAATTTGCGCTTTTGATCTGAGCGCCTTTGGTATTTTTGTGCCCTCGAACCTGTCTTCTTTTTATCCCATTCCATGATCAGCCAGAAATCCCTTTACGCGCACGCCGCAGATAACGAAAACGGAGTTGCTTTTTGCTACGTTGCAATAACACTTTTCTCCCCATTTTGCTATCGGGATTTTAATGTTGTTTTTGCCGTTCAGCTTGCATTCGAAAATCGCTTCGCTTTATTAGTTTTTTGGCACTGAATTAAATAGTGCAATAAAATACAAGGTTGCTAATATGTTCTGAAATATTTATTAAATTTATCTGTTATTAAAACTGAGCTCGCTGGCAGACGATAAATTTCCAAATTGTATGTCGCGTCGCGTTACGAAACGCGATCGAACTTGGAGTGCTTTGTGAGTGGGAAAAAACTTGGACAGTTAATCTTTATTTTTATGTATTATTTATAGTGCTGAGTGTAAGTAAGTTTATGAAATATAAATTTTTAAAATCGGGATATTCTTTTATGCTAACCATGTACTTCATCATTTAGAATTCAGCTGCAGTGGTGTCAGACGTTCCAAAGAACGCCATATTGCTTGTTAAATTATAGTACTACACTGTATAGTACCCTCTATTCAAGAGTTGTACGTTTAATCAAAGCAAAAACCAAATATTTGACGTATTTATTGTTCCGCTCTTGCAATCATGATTTAAAATTATTATTTTAGTTAACATAGTTTTTTAAACTCTACAAATTTTATTCGGATTAACCGGGGATCCGGAGAAACGAGGTTCTTTTGTACTTTATACTTTAGTTATTCGTATCGAGAAATCCTTATACTTTAGTTATTCGTATCATTCGTAGGCTCCCCCAGCTGTAATCAAACACAGTTCAAGCTTGTTTTGAAGTGAAACTTCTCATGTGAAGGCTTGAAAATTCGGATCGTTTGTGTGACGGAAGTGACGTTGTTGTTGTTTTATGTGACGAAAATTCGCACATGCGGTCTTCTCGCTTTCTTTCTTTTTCATTGTCCGTGGTTGAGTGTACTGCGTTGAGTACAACTGTTGGTTATCAGAAGCATCCGTTGAAACAACGCATTTCGAGTATTGTTTCGTGTTATCATTGTATATAAGGTCACTCTGGTTGTAAGACTGTGCAGTAAGGCAATATTAGAATGTGTACGAAAACCATGTTGAAGAAGACGAGTGTCTGAAATTGAGACGCGTAGTTTCATTGTAAAAAAGCAGTCGAAAACTTTGTACTATGGAATGAATAAAAATGACAACAACGTGTATAAAGTACAAATAAAGTAGTGTAAAAGAGTTAAAAAGTTTAGACTAGGTGTGTAGTTTGATGTTTGACTGCTTTAGTTCATAAAAGGAAACGATTTCATTCGATCACATTTAACACAAATTATTTATGAAAATTGAGTTCTTAACGGGAAATAGTTCCTGGAGAGCAGTTATTCATTTTTGAAATAAATTACCTTGCTAGATTTGCTGAAAAAAGAGCGTGTTCTACTCAAGTTTTCATCAGTAATTTTTTAGACATAGCAGTCAGCGACTATAGTTAACTGCATTAACAAGTACTTGAAAGAAGTCCGGTTCCAAAGCGCTCTTGGGACCAAAATAGAGATCGAACCTCTGGAGGGGTTTGAGGACGAGTCACTGGTTCATCGAGTTCTTCAAATTGACCCCCCCCCCAGGCAATGCAGCCCCCCGCCCCACCAATTTAGTGCTTCCTTGTAATACAAAAGTTTCACTTCTATTTTTCGCAACACCCTGTTTTTTTTTTTTTATTTGAACAGGGGGGGGAGAGGGGGGAATGTGTAAATATTTACATCCAAACTAGGGTTTTAAAGGGGATAGGGATAGATTCCAGTTACCAAAAGTGGTTTCAGTGTCCCAGTTCCCTGAAAACGGAACTGTACTCGCATTTTTATTGATTGTATGCCATAAAACACAGTTTTAGAAGAAAAACTGGTTAAAAAGACCCCGAAAAGTAACAGAATTACTTAGTATTCCGAAGCTCAAAACAAATTAGGTATCTTTAAAACCTCAAAATAGGTGGCAATATTTTTTTGCAGATTCTATTTATTTTTTTTCTGAAATTGTTTCCCCCCCCCTTTTTTCGCAACTATTTTCTTTCAACACTTCCTTTTCCTTTAATTCACTCTCGTAATTCTTAAACGATTGCTAAATCAAGAAGTTAAACTAGCGCATCGTTAGTAGAAAATTATAGTTGATCAAACAAAAGCGACCTTTAGTTGAACTAAACATAACAATGTAATGCTATAAGATATTTTTGGGTTCCCAACTAATAACTTTCCTGTGATTCACTCAACTTATAACACAATTAAAGAGAAAACTCAATGAGTTAGTTATCTTAATTGATTCGAAAAAAAAGCAGCTAAATTTATAATGTCAATGAAATGTTAGGGGTGAACAAACAAATTCAAAATCCTTCTGCAAATTTGTTAAATTTGCCACAGCTTTCAGGGTATCTTTGATCACACAAAGGACAAGTCAAAACTCCTATGACCCCCGTCCCCCTCCTTTCTGGATTTGGTTTCAATCTACAATAGTCTAACCTCCTGTAATATTAGGAAAAGGAGTGCTAAATAAGTGTTTTGCCTTTGTATTCGTTTCTTATTTCATTCTAAGAGAGAGAAATTGAAACACGACTGTTTTCGGTGTATTGAATTTTTCCACAAGAAATTAAGAAAAAAACGCATGAATCAATAGCACTTAAGGGAAAATCCCAAAACTTTGCATGTAAATATGTGAGCTATTCTTTACTTTTCTAAAAATACTGTGTATCTCACAATTTAACAGAAGAAGCTATAGCGTACATAGGTATGTTATAGCTTCATAGAAGGGTTTAAGCGTAGAAATATTGTTTTTCTTTTAGTGTTTTGATGCTAAATTTTCAGCATTTAGTGCTACTTGATCGATTGCAGCATTATCCTTGAATTCTGTAAAAGTCTTCAAGGATATTGGGTGGCTATTGTGTTGTTAAACGCTTCAAATTTCTGCCTCTTGGTGCAATATTGCTTAGTTCTAAGTTATAACTTCTGAGAAAGATGCATTGCTTTTACTTCATACTAGTGGTACCCGCACGGCTTTGCCCGTAGTTGAAAATTAAAAGGTCATTCGGCTCGCCTGTATATTTACAAATAATGGATGACGATTTTCTCGCCAATTGGCTATGTTCATTTGCTCTCCCATTCCACGTCATGATAATTTTGTAATTTACTCGTCCATCTTATAATTTTGCTCCGGAAAATGTTCTTAAAATTGAAATAGAAAAAGAACAAAATCGAATTTTCGAAAAATCGCTTAGAAGTGCACACCCCCGTGCTACAAACTAACTTTGTGCCAAATATTATGAAAATCAGCCGAACGGTCTAGGTGCTATGCGCGACACAGAGATCCAGACATCGTACAGACATCCTCCAGACAGAGAGACTTTGAGCTTTATTATTAGTAAAGATTAGTCTGTAACCTTATTTTTCATGTAAAACACTACCCATTTGGTGAAATAAATAAACGGTAACCTGTTTGGTGAAATGAGCAATAAAACGGATCTATCTGCAATGAAAATTTCAAAACTTTATTCATATTTATATCAATTTTAACAATATATTTATTTTCGTCTAGAACAATGTTTAATAAAAGAAAATAAATTCATAGTTATATATATTTATTTAGTTCAGACTCTTTAAAAAATTAACATCGCGCGTTAAGCGAAGTAACATCCAATAAAAGCACCAACTTCGCTCATTATGTCTTTTGGTCTTCTAGTAAAGATTCTCCAATCTATGATGAAAAAATTTCAGCAGTTTCATGGGCTTATTGGGCAGAAGAAGCACCTTTCTTCGCTACTTATGTTCAAATAAGTTTTCAGTCCAATAAGTCAAAACCAACACTAATTTCAGCGAATCATAAAAAGAAAATTTTGACAACATCATCATCTTCCTCCTTTTCTGAATAGATGTTTATGTCCAATAATAGACACCAGCGCTTAGTAAATATTGGGTGTAATGGTTCGTTGAATTGATAGTCAGTATAAACATCATTTTGGCTTGTATAAACAAATGTTACTCTGAAACATGATCAAATTATAATTCTAGATTTCATATGAGAAGATTTAGTTTCTGCTAGAAAGCAATGAATGGTCATAGCAAAAAGATGCTTCATGCATTCAAAATGCTGAGTTACAGTAAGTATTTAAGAACTTTTTACAGTGGATAGAGCAAAAAATAAAAAAAACTTACAGCCTCAAAACTGTTCTTAAAATAGTTACTCATTGCCCTAATGGAACAAACAATTGCTAAAGAATCCACATTTTTATTTACTTTCAGAAAGAGCAGAGTTCTGAATATTGAATGACGTTAATGCATACTTGCATTTTATATTCAGAAAGTTTTCTACGTCTATATAACCACTTTTGATGATTTGTTCGTACGAAACTACTTTACAAAGATTATATATATATATATATATATATATATATATATATAAATACACTTCACAGCAAAACATTCCATACGCCACACTGTATTCATTGTGTAAATGGTTGGCTGCTATAGCTATGTCTCCCAGGAAGAATACCAACCGAGATTTTATATAACCAGTTAACATTTCGTAAGCTCCGCGAAGACCTCTCGCTTTCATCTTCGACCATGCGACTAGTCTTCGCATACAGTGGTTTGACTCAATTGTGTTAACTTGGTTCAATGGTGCAGTTTAAAACATTTCAGACGAAAAAGCAATAAATATCATCTGACTTCGTTGAAATTCTGCCCGTAACACCTGATTACTGTTGGTCGAGCTAGACTGAAGAATAATTTTGTGTAATTTGTTGCAGTACATATTGTCGTTGTACCTCTAAATCTCCATATATGTGCATTTGTAACTTGTTCAGGAAGATGAAAATGTTAGCATTCAAAATTTCCATATTTCCTAATTTAAAACTTTGGTTCTAACTTTACGTTGTGTTTAATGTAGGTATTCAACTTTAACATTTATTTGTACAGTATTTTCTTGCAATATTTCGCGTGTTCATTTTCTCATAGGGGGTTTAGAGGCAGTGCTTTTTTCTTGAACGGAAAGTGACTTTGATTTTTTTAGCCACAAAAATATTATACACATAACAGGGTTTGGGACCAAGTCGTATTGTAAAGTTTCTGCTGAATCTATAGAAATTGGAATAATTGGAGTTTTTGCACAATGTGGGTTTTGGAGGTGAAACAAAAATATGCTTTCTGTATAGCCGATGACTAATTTAAATTATAAGGCCATACACGCGCGCACTTTTTCTGCAATTTGATAACTCTTCCATGACTATCTGGATAGCCAAACCTTTCTATCATTGCAAACAGTTGGAACTAAATTAACGGCTGGTTCCAGTGACATAATAACGTGACTGATCTGACAGCGTCATGACGCGCTGAGGTATCTGGAGGAACATACCTCAAGGCAACATTGGACATGTGTATGCGGCATTACCAGATTTCATTTCCATATGGTTCAGCGGCCATATACGCTTTGTTAATCGGCAACTATTCTACTCCTGACGTGCGGTAGTAGATATTGTTATTGATTATTCAACTCCTCTTTAAGGATTTGTTCAGTACTTCGTTTTGTCAGTTTTCATAACGGTACTTAATTGAGATGCAAGGATTTTATTTTGCTGTGAAATGTATTTTATTCAAATGTATCGTATTTCAGTTATAAACAGTAGGTCAAATGAAAATAAATTAGTCAAATGATGTTCAATATTTGTTATCAGTAAAATTATAGTTATATTAAAATTAAGCGTATGAATTATAAATAGATGGTATCAAATGTTCTGTAGTTCATTTGTAAAAAAAGTTTTAAAACTATCATTTTTATAACTTGAGCTATCGGTGAATAGTTCACGCGACATCTGTTTCTTGAATTTTAGAATTCGTATCATTCATTCCTCTTTTGTTCTGTAGTGTAGACGAAGGTATGTACTAATGCACTAGGTTTTCATAATGAACAAAATCTAGTTGGAAAATATTGCTTCTAGGTTAGAAACCAACATAATTCTTGAAAATAATCATATTCTAAAAGAGTATTTGTTCCTAAGTCCTTGATTCACTAAATGTGACTAGAAAACAGGTTGAGTGACGATCCATTGTTCGGATCATTTTGGTCATGAAAGTGACTTTCTCTCACTCTCTCGGAGTATAATTAGAGTTTAGGAACAAGTGGTAAGAAGTTGTGTGCACACTTGTGAGATTTTAGGAGAGTTAAACACTCTGCCCTCATGTTCGTCGGTGGTGGTGCATTGTAGCCATGGCTACTTCGGAGAGTTTGACATCGATGGGTTCCCGGGTATCATAAAGTGTAGGGGCATGCAGAATGATGCCACACGTTCCCACGAGGACAGCAACAGTGAAAATCCAAAGAAACAGCCGATCCAGAACCATTGCCACGTATTTCCAGTCTTCTTTTACCTGAAGAGTAAACAAGTTCAACTGTTAAGCCAACAAAGACTTTAAATGTCTTGAAAAACTTCGTTCGAATTTGAAAAAAAAAAAAAAAACTTTTAATGGATATCTTATCCCCAATACACAATCTACAAATATATAATTGTGAAATAAGGAATAAAAAATGGTACAACGTCTGATATAACCACTATGAATGTATAACATGTTAATTTTTATTACATGAAATAAATGAGGTCAATTTTTTGAAATTATTTTGAAACATGGATGAGTGAAATAAGAAACCAAGTCCTAAAGTCTGTACCTATTAAAGTAAAGAGCACAATGTCCATTTTTTTTCTGATTAAAAAAAAAACTTAGTTTTTTTATTCAGAGGTATAAAGCGTTAAAACTTGAATCAATAAATTTTAATTTTATAAGACCACAAATGATAATCTAGTAACACAAGTCATCGCAGCAGAAAAACTTTAAACTCATTTTCTCCTTGCAAATTTTGCTTGTGTGAGTTAGTGCCCTTTACCTCTTAGGCACATACATTAAAATTATACACAACACAGCGGGACTTCAGAAAACTTGGCATATACCCATTTTGAGTTACCATTTCTCAACTTATTTATCATCTTGTGTTACTCCTTTTATCTGGTCGATTTTATGCACTCGTACGCTGAGACAGATTTTAGATGATATGTCATCAAAACAACTTACCATTTAAATTTTAAGTAACAGAAATATGATGCACATATGGCCTGCTACATCCTCTGAACTTCACAAATGCTTGCCCCCCCCCCCCCAATACCTTCAGAAAAACTCAGCGTATGGATTTTTATTGCTCTCATCTGCTGAAGCATGCATCTCTTTGAATGTTTATCAAAATGTTTGCATTACTGTTTGAAGCACATGTTTAACTAAAGCTTGACCACGAAAAGAAGGCGGATGACCTTGAAGTAAAACATCATTTGTATCATTCGCAATAGGTTTAGCAGGATATTTTGCCCATGGATACCGATTGCAGTACAGATTAGAGTTATTAAAATTTGTCATTTTTAATAATAACTTATTCATTAAAATGGCTGAAGAAGAAATGATTTTACATTTTTGCAAGAAAAAGTACTAAAAGCAAGGAAGTTCTAATTTCATAAAGGGGGGGGGGGTCGAGCCCCCACTTGCCCCCTTCTCCATATGGGCGCCTATGGTTTTTATTTAATGATTTAGTAAGGGTGACCAGTGACAATGGACTGAATGATATGACGATTGTAACTTTAGTTACTGAACATTGACGGAGAAATGATACTGTCTCCGTCATGAATTGCTTGATTCAAAAATTAATTTTACTTCGATTGCACTGGAAGGGAATAAAATTTTAAAGATAAGAAAATGTGTTTTTTTTTTGGCATATTTTTGAAAATTTCTTAGCATTAAATTCACATATGAGTTTGATAATACTTTTTTCTATTCGCAATTAAGTGATCAATGACATTTTCAAACTGTAGGACACATAACTGGACATCAGTGAGGCAACTATAATTTTGCGCTGGACGGGGTTTGCTGTATCTGTATTAACACACTGGAATTAGTAACATAGTTTGAATTAAAGATGTCTGGTAGGGGTTTAAACCCTGAAAACCATCCCTGCATGTGCCCCGACGAACATTTCGATTTCAAAAAGTATTCTCACATACAAAAAAATGTTTACTTCGTTTTGATAGGCGAAAATATTATCGAGTATTAATTTTCCATCAAATTTAACTGTCGAAAATTTCTTCTTAAACTTTCACTGATAGATTTATGCGATTTTTTAAAATCTATTATTTGTGGTAATGGTCACACTTCCGAGGTTCAAAGTTCTCCAAACTTGCAATGAGTAACTAGAGCAAGAACTGCGTACATCTAACATCGTTCTTGCATAGTTGCTTAAAACGATCCTAACTAATTCAAACTAATTCAAAGGTGTTTTCTTGGAGTGTATGTTTCTACAACAGGTACCGATTTTAAATAAGAAAGAGTAAGATTGCTGATTCAACTATTTGAAGACTCATTGGAATAGGGTAACTATCGCACATCGGCAACAATAGTGGCACATTTCAAAAAAAAAAAAAAAAAAAAAGGGGGGAAATCAAGGTTTCTCAATACTGCTGGCTAATTGATTAATTCTTAATTTCTACAATACTCTCATAACATTCATAATATTATGTTTAATAGTTGATTTTGTTATTCTAAATTAATAATGCAGAGTTAAAAGTTCAAAAAGATTTCTTTAAAGTTATGAAATTTAAATATTGTGTCACACTATTGGTTGTATCATTTATGCGTGGCAGTAAAATGCAAGTTTCGTGGCAAGAAAAAACGCTAAATTTTATTGCGTTTTTTCTTCTTCAAATTTTTGAAGTATGTCGGTACTTTCACCGGCCGTGGAACAATAGTAGATTATATACCCCACAAAGAACTTTGAATTGCAATTAGGGTGGATCATTTAATTTTTCTCGAAATTTTATGAGGCACAGGATTAAAAAAATACTAAATGCTCTCAAGCAAACAAGCGTGAATATATTTTGCATTCTGATAAGTCTTTTTGCCTTCGGATTGAGCTTCTGAATTTCGATTCCTTTAACTAGTTATGTTCCATGTAGGATTGCAGGAATATTAAATGTTACTTCGTTTACCAGTGAACAATTTACTAAAAATCATCTGCTCTGTGTTCATACCTTCCATTTCAGCTGTGAGAACGTCTTGGAATGTGCGGATAAGAGTCAAGGAACATCAACTGCGCTTGCGCTTGTTCACTACACCATTTCAGTATAGCTTCTATTAGAATATGTCTATTTTGTACAGCGTTTTTTCTTAAAATCATGGACCGTACTCGTTCAGGATGGAAATGGTCGTTTGGTAATTCATATGATAGCAGTTATAGCGATAGTTTGTAAAATAACGAAGATGTTGTAAATGACATGAACAGAGCCGTGATAAACGGGAACGTGATAGAGAAAGTAAAGGACCAAAGAACAAGGAAAAAACCCGCCAGTGTTTGGAAAAAAAAAAAAAAAAAAAACCTGGAGAAGTTTGGAAGAAAGATTCTCTTCCCGCTATTCAACTTAAACGAGTAAAAGTGATGTTAGAAAAACACCTTTTGAAGTGCAAAAGTCTTCTGCAACTCACCCTGAAATTCCAAATAAAAAATTAGAAGAGTTACATGGTGACAATCATGTATTATTAGACATTTCATCTTGTAATGCAAAGCAATGATTAATTGCATTGCACCCCCTCCAGAAAAAGAGAGGGTGAGAGAGATACTTCTAAGGAGTAGAAACCATCAGCCGACAGAGTTGTGTAGTGGTTAGACGCTGGTCTCTTACGTTCAAAGACGCAGGTTAGGTCCTGGCTTCAGTCGGTGGATTTTCAAGATGCAGAAAAACGACAGTGTCTATGTCGTATAATTATGCTGAATGTAAAAGATCGCTCGAACACTCGTTTGGCTTAGAAAACTCATTGACAAAATTAAATTCATATAGCAATTTCGGATCAAATAGAGCTCAGGTGCCTCCATCTGGTGGGGAAACTGAGCGTCAAAAGTCTCACGGTAAAAGCATCCACCGACAGTGGTGCTACATGAAAGAATGGATGCTAATTCCGGAGACCACTCTAGGTCTGCAAAAGGCAGTGCTACTAACGCAGCTCCAAAAGAAAAAATAAATAAAAAAAGAAGATTGCAACCATGGAAAGGGACTACTTGAAGTACTGTGAAGAGGAAAATGCTATCGGAAAAATTGGAGCTGCAACCTCAAAAGAAAAGAGCAGATAGGTATTGCGTCTCGACTTCGTTTGCATTTAGTCAATACGATACGAATGAAAATGATTTCCAATTACTTTTACAAGCCTCAACTTCAAATTCTTATATCAATAAGTTAATTCCTACAAGGCAATACTTCTGAATGTTACTTGGTTTCACGGACACGTGGCAGATACGGAATATTAGACAGAAGCTGGAAGCAGCTCAACTGTTCTGCAGAACAACTGAAGTCCAACCACACTGGAAATTTAATATACTAATCAAAATATCCTTCGCCAGAAGTGTAGAATATCCCAAAAATAATAACCCATCAGACAAACTCTTACAAGTAAGAATCTTATATTTCGACAGAAGTAAATATAAAACTCGAATTTTATAAGAAAAATCAGTAAAATGTATAGAACAAGCATTGTTGAAGAGCTTATTTCACTCAGTATGGACCAAGAGTCAGGCTGAATTAACATCAATTTACGCCCTAGGCCAAACTTTGAGATTACGCCCCACCTCAATATCCGAACTCTATTGAAATCGTGTCCCTCCCATCCCCTCCCCTCAGCCATTACCAGAGGCGTAGCAGCGTCCAGTGACAGTTGATTTCGTGCTCCCCCCCCCCCGTTTGACAAAATGAGGGATGGAGTTCGTTCTTTGTTTACCTTCGATGATGCTCAAAAAGGGTGGGGGGAGAGCTCCCCCGGGAATTTTTTGAAATTGAAGCATTATAAGTGCAATTTTAGGCCATCTAAGGCTATTTAACGGGAAGTAATGGCATTTGGAACTCGCCCAGGAAAGTTTTCGTAACTGAAGTCCTACATACGTAATTGTATGTTATTTTTGATGGTGTTAAAGAAAGGGAGGAGTTCGGGAACTCTCCCCCCTCCCCCCCCGTAAAAATTAGTTTTTAAAACGAAATTTTCGACAACCTTTTACTAATGATGTTGGGGAACGATGGGAGTCGGGAGAGCCCTCCTGAATCATTTTTGAAAATGAGGTCCTACAGCACAACTTAACGATTTTTTTTTATGCAGGGCGATTGGTGACTCTAGCGAGGAAACTTTTCGAAATTGAAAACCAAAAAATTGTAGGACATCTTTTATGACATCCGGACATAGATGAGGTTTAACCGTTCTTTCCCAGAAAGATTTCGAAATTGAAATACGCAATTAGAAACCATCTCTAATGACATTACGAGAAGGAATAGGATTCTGTAACTCTCCTGAGCAGTTGTTTCGAAATTGAAGTCGTAAAAACAAAATTTTGCACGATTTAAATGTCCAGGCTCTTGAATTTCTTGATGCACTTTTGTTTTCCATTCTTTTTTTTAACCTTAGAAATATTTAGAACTGCTGGTGTCTCTACCTTACAATGTTCTGAATCACTCTCTCTACATATATTTTAATTTTTCTTCTATTTAAAACATATTTCGGGGCATCCCATGTATTTTTATCCACTTTTTTGTGATCTTCGTGGTGGAATTTTGAATAAAAATATTCATAAAAATAATATGTTGGAAGCAAACCCCGATAACTTACATCATTATACATTTTTTTGCGCCCTCGAACCTGTGCGCCCTTGGAGTCAAGGTTGACATCCTCTTGGAAGACCCAGTCCACCCCTGGGAAAAGCTATATTTTAAAGAAAATACTGTTCAAGTCAAAGACATTGAAAATTATCTGCTTTGACCAGAAATGGAATTCGACTCAATCATTACGCCCCTTCCCTACCCTCCAATTGCTTTTTTTATGCCTAACGGGCTGATTGCAATCTATTCTAGTTGAACTTAGCTTCTTCATTTTTACTAGCGCGCCACATTTTTATTTTTTCAACAAGCTATTTGTTATTTTTCTTTTTCACTGTGATGTGTGCCCTTTTCGGCTTGCGCCCCTAAGCTAGGGCCTAGGGTGGCCTGTTGGTTAATCCGGGCTTGCCAAGAGTCGAAGTTTTCGGCTTGTATTAAACCAATTTGTGGTGCAATTAACTGTACAATACAACGAGAAATAACTGATTTCTCCCTGGAATCACAAATACGTATGTTTGAAATCTTTGATGACAGTCAGGTGTGATGGAGCTAACATGAACGTAGGTAAATATGGTGGTGTCACATACGTCTGCTTGGGGGGAAAAACATTACAATGGATTATATGCCTACAGTTGCCCTTTAGACACTCGTATCTACACATTAATGGAAACACAATAAGACTCGAAACATTTTCAGGAACCATCTGCAAATATTTGTAAAAAAAGGTCCCTTGTTCGATCCACACCTATATCGGCAGACCTTGAACAGAGTTCCTGATGAAAGGTAATGCTCATTAAATATTATTATTTTCATTATTACCTTCTCATTAATTAAAAATGTTTTAGTGCAGAATAGATGATACTGACTTTTAACAGGACACGATTGTGTCAATGCCTATTTGTTCCGCTTTCACCTGAAGGATTCCCCGACTTGCACTTTATGCAACTCTGGACAAGTCATGGACGCTGCTCATCTGGACGACTGCTCTGCACTAACTAATTGTGTTGTCGAGAAATATTGGAGAGTCCGCGGTTTTATGGCCTAATGACCAATGTACCCGGCATTTGTGAAATATTGAACCTTATAACGTCATTTAGCACCTCTTTCATGATGTGCATGCTAAATATCAGCATCCTTTTATTTTTTCACCACAGGACGGTGACCCACCCTGATAGCCATTGCAGGAGATACAGAGTAGGCTAAAAGTATTGAATGCATTTCATGTGTTTTTTTTTTTTTTTTTTTTAAGGAAATGGGGTAAGTACATATTCATTTTTTATTGGAAAGGCAAAGTAAAATACACTCCAATACACTCAGTCCTGCTGGCTGCTCTGTCCAACAAACCCCAAAAGAAAAAGCAAAGGGGTGTAACGTTATTTGCAGACAGACGCAATCAGTAAATTTCACCGAGAATGGTTTTAATGAAAGTTGTTAAATGTGTAAATGTTTTTGCATTAAAATAAAAACTTTTATGTTGTCTTTACAAAGAAAAAAAAAGAAAAAGAAACGTTTGCGTACCTCCATTTGTACCTTTTTAAAACTTAAGCATGAAATGCGGTCAATACTTTTGGCTTACCCTGTATTTATTAAAGTATTGTATGTAATGGTATATTTTCAGTACCTAATTCAAATGACGATGAACGTGATATTACGTTCACTGGCGTTTTTGACATGTTCTGCTTGAAGAACATACTATCACATTTAATAACTGCCAGAAGATTTCATGTTTTATTTTTATTTCATGCAGTCACTTATCTGTTCTTTTCAAGCTTTTGTAGCCCTGACAAAGCGCTTAATTTATGCGCCTAAAGCAGATGAACGAACTTGCTGACTATTCATTGTTTCGACGATGCAAGCAAAGCCTTTTAGGACATTGATTTCGATGTACTTACACTTATATGTTCCTCATATCTTCTGGTATGGTCTGCAATGAAATGCACCGACTCCATAGCACGTTGGAATTCTGGACAAAAATGAAGTCTCAGGGTTTGCCCAGAAGCAGGGCTGGCTTCGGGTTCTGGCACAGACAAAGAGCTGCCTTCATCATCGTCTTTGGCGGGCGCATACCCATGGATTCGGCATGGTGGATCACCTCCGTTGCAGGAGTTTCGGTTGTCACCGAACTTGCGCGGGTCAGCCGAATACAAAGGCCTGCGCATGAGCAGCAGGCGTGGCAGGATCTGGAGGAAGACGCGCTTCACCCACGGCGCCATTTTGTGCGTCGAGGAGGTTCGAAAGTGCACATTTAGAACAACAACTGTTACACATATCGACAGCGTAACGAGAATCATGGTGAAGAGAAGATATTTGCCGAGCAAAGGCACCACCAGAGAAGTGGGCGGGATGATTTCTGCTAACAATAAGAAGAACACAGTCAGCGATAGCAGGATCGAAATGCTAAGGGTCACCTTTTCGCCACTGTCTGATGGTAAGTAAAATACCAGAACCGTCAGAAACGAAATTCCCATACAAGGAATGATGAGATTGACAGTGTAAAAGAGAGTTTTGCGGCGCATGCTGATATTAAAAGTTATGTCCACATAAGGCTCTTCACAGCAAGTGTAATATTTTTCATGGCGAACAGCAGGAACTTCTAGTATGTCCCATTCGACACTGAGGTAGAATTCGGTGAGATCGATCCCGATATCCACTAAATTGGTCCCTTTCACTTCATCCTTATGCCGAAGATCCACCTACAATGAAAACAACTTTTCAATTAACAATATCAATAAAATGCCAATAAATGTAGAGTAAATATACTTATTTTGACATGCCCACTAGTTATTGAGAATTTTAAAGTTCACAAAATAAGCATTTGAGATAACGTAAGATTTCAAAATTGGCACCGTTTTAAAGTTAAATCTATCATTTCATATCAGTCACTAACTGCGGATTTTGTTTCTAAGATGAGTCAAAATAGGTATCTTTATCGTACTTCTGTATTATTATCACTATGGAAACGCTACAAATAAGTAAATATTTTAATCGGTTAATTAACATTGTAAAACTATCAGCTCGTGTTAAGGATTTAACATCAAAATTAATATATAAAACATTTGTGCTGTCTTTCTAAATATTGTTGTGGATAAATAATTCACACTTTAGCTTCGAGCGTGAGCAATTAATTGTAGTTGATGAACCAATAGCTTAATACTGAAAAACAGCACAAAATAATAAAACTTATATTTCAACAGACTCTTAATAAATATGATACGTATGCAATAAATATTTTAGTATCGCGCATTTGTTTTTTGAAAAAATTAATGAAGTCGGCAAATATCACTTAAAAACAAAAAAGAAAAGCCAAAACGTTTTGATTTTAAAAACACCTTTTGATAAAGATTTTTTGCGCGGAGGATTTCAAGTGTTTTAGATAAAAGAAACCTTCATTTTGAGTTTACATTACGAAATCTCCGGATCAAAAAATAAATTCCAAAAGTTTGTTTTAGATCCACATTTGATAAATATTCTTTGCATTAAGAATTCTTAATATTTTCACTGAAAGATAATGAAAAAAGTATTATTTTTATGATGAAGTTTCTGGAAGAAAATTAAAATTAATATCATTAGTATTGCAGAAAATCAGCAATTAAGGAACTTAGTGTCTTAAAATTAAATTTTCGAATTCTCAAGCAAATTTCGAGAATTCTAGAAAATGCATTTAAGGTCAGGATACCCGCGCGGCCTTTATCGCTTTAACTGTATGTAAGGAGCAAGAATGTAGGAGTTGCAACTGGAAAAGGCTTCAGATAAAGAAAAATTCAAACTCGTTTCTTATGTCGGATTAGAGTATTTTAACTCATTTATTGTCATTTTCTACCTCATATAAAAACACTAAGTGTCAAGAGTTTAAGATTATTTTCTTCTTGCTTGAAACGGAGAATGTTTTCATTTCTGTATCAAATTAAACCTCTATACAGGATGTTTCAGTTAACTGTTCCAGAACTATGAGAGGTAGGGTGCATCGTGACGACTTGAAATCATATGAGGCAGTGAGAAGCAAAGGGATGTGAGTGGACATTTTCAAGTTTTGAGTAAAACGCGTTTAAAGATTAGCTCCTAGATAGACTTTCATTGGAATTGTTTTCTAAATCATGCTGTATAACAGCAACTACCAATGCTACTAGTACCATCTCTTGCCCCAAGACAGAGGAGAGGTTCACCTACCATTTGTTCTGGTTATCTCCAAATTTTTAATTTTGCCACTTGCATCCCTTTGCTTTTCACTGTCTCATGTAGCAATGCGGGCTTGGTAATGCTTTCCTGAGTTGGTGATGAACACGGAAGCACCATAAAGAAAAGAGATCGTAAATGAAAAATCTTTTTAATTCTACATGAAAAAAAGCAAAATGTACATGGGGTCTAAGTAAGTGTTCGAAGTTTTTTCAACCGGTCACAATGCACACCACACATCTTCGGTGCATGGAACTCCGAACAATCTGCAATACTCTTACATATCTCAAATTTCTCAGGTCATGAAATAATTTCCAACCTCACGTTGCTATATGATTTTGAATGGTCATGATGCACCCTACTCCTCGTAACAAGTTCCGAAAAAGTTAACTGAAACACACTTTTATATCAAATTGACTAAATTTTTTTTCATGTTTACGTACCATCGTTTTTGAGAGTAAGGGAGACCGGGAAAGTTCATACAGGGTTAATTTGATACAAAGGTTTTAAATTTGGAAAGCGTATGAGTCCAGAATAGAACTGAGAGTCTCATGAATAAGCAACAGACTATTCTGATTTGATCTACGTACGTCAGAGAACCTTTCGCTTTTTTGGCTAAACTTCATAGTGATGTTAAGGAACGAGGCGAGAATACTTAACGAGTAGGACCATAACTAGTCTTATCATTGTATTTCAATTTAGCTCAACAAAACATCTATAAATTATAGTTAAAAATGAATGAAAATTTCAAAGCTCCAAAGGTGGATTAATAAGAGTTCTGACACCGTGAGAATTAATTTTTCCGTGATCTAGAACTGCAACATCACAGTAAAACAACAATCCAAATTAAAAATTAGAGAAAAATAAAAAAAAACCTTAATCGTGCTCATAAATAGCCATTTAACCCACATGATGTGCTTGAAAATAAGCACGTTTTCTCAATAATAAGTGCTTCTTTAACAGCGGTTCCAAAATATGTTTTTTGATCCACATCAGATGAAAACAAATTTGTTTTATTCTAACGCTATAATGCAATGAAACTCATAACTGAAATTTTACAAAGATCGAAAGAGGTTAATTTAAGTAATTCAATTCATTAAGTAAAAATTTAGAAGATTATTTCGAGAAATCTGTTTGAAAATCAGTTAGCGTTGAGAAATATTTTCATGCATGCCGATACATTTTGTTAAAAGCCAGTGCAACTGATATTTATCTACAATTTAATTTTTTTGAGTAATTAATTTGTAGTGCAAATTTTTTGAGTATTTATGCTTTCATTTTTTTTTAATTTTAGAAATTATCTTTTCATGTCAAAGTTACCGGTGAAAGAACAGTGAGTACAAAAATGGCTGCTTTCACTTGTGGCTGATAGGAGTGTTTTGTAAAACAATTAATAGAAAATACAGATAGTTCGATAAATATTATGTTGCGTATGAGTTGACAAGATATTTTAATTTCTTCTCTTCACTTTCTTGCTCTCTCTCTCTTAAAAAAAAGTTCTTGTACATCAATTAGTTTTTATTATTTTTGAAAAACATAATTTTTATAATTGAAATATTTAACAATTAATCCTCGAATTTAGTATGCTATGACTTGCGATAGTCAAGTTTATGTGTTCAACACCATTCAAAATGAAACGAGCCATTCCACGGAAAACAGTTATTTTGTCCCGCACGTGACGCCTCACATATTTCATTAAAAATAACACTTTAAAATATAAATAAACAAATTATTTCTGCTTAACAAATTAAAATCTTATGTGTGATCTCTTAAGCAAAAACATTTGTCATTACCCTTTAAAATGATTACTTTTTAATGAAATATGTGAACCGTCACGTGCGGGACAATGGGTTGACTTTTTCGTGGAATGGCCAAAACGTGTTAAAATATTTGACCTTAAATCCGTCATATGTCCAAGATCCGAATTTCATGAGGCAGGTTTGAACATCGAAAGGGAAGAACTCCACATCAATCTCACAAGAACTTTTGTATATTGCTGGAGGCTTCCACTGAATCATGCCACGGTTGTTGAGTTGGGCTTTTGTTTCTAAAGTCACTTCGAAATTTCCGTCGGCACTAAAAGAAAAATAAGTTTTTTGAAAGATAAAACAACCGTTTTGGTAAAGATGTGAAAGTTAAGGGTATATAGGTATATTAACAAACTTCACTGCAGCTTGTTCAGCTATTATTTTTGTTAGAGTTTTAGCAGAGATGGTTTTTAGTTCACTTAACAATGTTCTCAGTACAGTCGAGCCCGCTTAATGGAATAGCCAATTTGCCACAAAAATATTTAAATAAGCGGGATATTCCATTGTCCGGAATTAAAATAACCAGTTACTACGGCTTGGTACATTTAAAATGTACAGTCGAGCCCGCTTATTAGAATATCGGTTAAAAGAATATCCCGTACATTGGTACATTGAAATACATTTTCAATGTACCAAGCCGTAGTAAATGGATATTTTTATCCCGTCAATGGAATATCTCGCTTATTAGAATATTTTTGTGGCAAATTGGCCATTCAATTAAGCGGGCCCGACTGTATTACATTAAGCGGGATGTTCTTTTAACTGATATTCAAATAAGCGGGCTCGACTGTAATTTAACTTTAACTGAAAAGTAGAAGAAACTGCAATAGGTCAAATAATGAAAGCTAGAAGAAACTGTTATAAGACAAGAACTGAAAACTAGAGGAGTATGATGACACGACACATGTTTCGTATCCTTGATACCAGAAACTACGAGCGGTTCATTGTACTGCAGAAATTCCTCTTCATGCAAACCATATCTCGTACACTGTCCAACCATGTTCGTCGTGAAAAGTTGGAAAGCGGCCAGTTAAGACAATCTGAATGAGTCCTGCCTGGGAAAGCAAACAATAGTGAGATACAGTCAACTATTGATAACTCGAAGTCTTATAGCTCGAATATTCTTTTATCCCGAAGTTTTCTTTGGGTGCGAAACTCTTGTGAAGGATGTGGGAACTTCCCATAATTCAAACTACCAGCAGATTTTTGCCGGTTCCTTGAGGTTTTGAGTTATCAAAATTCAACTGCATTTTGATGCGCGTGTTTCTTTCCTTTCGACATGTCTTAGCTTCCAATGTAGCAAATAAGCATCTCTGTACATTAATAGATACTTGTGTTTCGACTTAAACCGAATGTAAGTCTTTCCATCTCACCGGTACTTGAACAGTATAAATGTCGAATGATTTGATCTTAAAATTGCTTCCGTCTTGGATCTACTTATATTTTACTATATCGGAACTCGGACTTACAGTAGAAATGAAACAACGCGAGATACAAGAACGCACTTGTCAGATATGGGTTTGTGCAAACGTGCCAATAACCTTCGCCCCTGTCAGACATGGGCAAATGTGTCAAGTTCATAAACAAGAAACTTGAGTCTTAAGCTTTAACAACGATTTTTCTACTCGACACTATTATTTAGACACAAACTATTAACGAACGTAAGATGTGGTCAAGAACTTAAATGTTTGCAAAATATTATGTTTCTTTCTCTGAAAAAAAAGAAAAAAGAAATGATCTCTTTAAGATAAATAAAGATTCCATGCACGTAGCATTAAATTCATTTCCTTCCAATATCAAGCAAATCACGTTTTCTACGTATGACTTTGTTCCTCTAACTTTATACAAAACACAAAGTGATTTCGTAATTTTCTCTTTTATGAAATCATATATTATAGATAGAATCTAATATCAGCTAAAATCCTACTGCCGATTATTTATTTTTCGATGCATAGGGTAATTGGTTTTTGTATTTATTTCACAATCGATAATTTTTACTTATTTTTTTCCCTTTGCAAGACGTGCGCTGTTTAGAAAATGATTTGCATTACGATTAAACTAACTAAATTAAAGGAAGCTCCACATGTATTGATAAATAAACAAAAATAAAGAAAATCTATTTCTGTGGCATGCAGTCAGTCATAAGGAGTAAAAAAAGTGGCATTTAAAAAAATATTTAGGTCAGCCAGTTAGAACCCTATCAGATTTAAGGAGAGTCCTATAATGCTCATGAAATGTACTTTCTGGCATATTACTAGCCTTAGCTCCTTTTTAATGTTACAGGATAGCGTTATAAACTTAACCGTAAATAGGAGTAATCATTATGTTTTCTTGTCTCAACAAAAAGTCGATCGTAAAATAATTCACTTCTCCGTAAAGTGTCTTATTTCAGAGGTAACTACCCTAATTCTTGCTCACTGAAAAAAAAAAAAAAAAAAGCAGATCGAATTCGTCGACTGGTAGATAGAATTTGATCGAATGGAACTCAGTCGAGACGAATATATCTCATAGGGCCTGAATTAATTCGATTCTGTTCGATTCAATCGAGTTTTAAAATCGATTCAATCGAGAAATTTCCTTTTGGGTCTGGCAAGGGAAATTTCTGACTTCGCTATTGGTAGATACAAGTGATCGTATTCGAATCAATCGAATTCTGTTGGATTTGAATGTGCAAGAAAGTAGACTTGATTGTTCAGCATTAGAAATTCCATGTCGAGTTCGTGTAACTGTATCGTTGTTTTTAATTAGTTTATAAATTTTTTTTATAAGTTATGCACAAATATTTTTAAAGAAGAGAAAAAAAGGTAATAGAAAGTACATCATTTAATTCCATACAAATAATATGTTCTTATACTAACTTATTATAAAGCACTATATCAGGCCTCCATATGTGGTCCGAAGGAACATGTAACATGTCGACTCCACCGTATTCTCTCGGCTCCCATGTCAATTTGTAGTCGTGCCAGTACTAGAAAGTTTTCAAGTTGTTAAAATGTATTTTAAACACACAGTACATTATGATTACGATATGAAAAAAATTATAATTAGTGAATGAATCATACCTGCTCCACCCACAGGTTTGTAGTCATGATTTGATTCTTAAGATTCTGTAAGAGAAATTAAAATCATTTCAGTGTTTATATACGCAAACAAAGCACAGTTGCAATTTCATTTCAGCTGATATATGTATATATATATATATATATATATATATATATATATATATATATATATATATATATATATATATATATATATATATGTCGTTGAAAAAAAGAGAAAAAATCTCACACGCTGTCTAATTGTAATAATAATGACATATGTACTTGTTAAATTGACCCTGGCATAAGTCAAATATTTTACGAATTGAGTAAAGCATGGATTTGGGTTGCTGTTTAGTTCCTCTAATAAATGTATTAATTGGGTAAAAAAAACATTAAACATTGTCCACTAAGAGCACACGAAAATTGTCCACTAACTGAAGCTGATGCCCATTGTTTTTACGACACCGGGACATCCGTGGCCAAGTGGTCGTTATTGCCTGTTTGTGATACAGGAGGTCGTGGGTTCGATTCCCACTGATGTGATTTTCTCTTTTTGTGGTAGAATTTTTTTCTGATCTTGTCTGTTAATAATTTTAAAATTTGTCGTAGTTATTATAAAGAACAGAGGCAAAACACATAGTACACCATCCTCTTATAGTATGAGATCCGTCTCAGGTTGATCTATCCTCAATTAGTTTCCTCATTAGTTATATAAAAAAAATGTAGATAAAATATTATATGTAGAAACACAATATTAAAAGAGTTGTCGAAGCAAAAGTGATAAATCATAGTGGTCATTTGACACATCCATAGTTGAGTAGTTCTGCAGATTTTCTGCAGGTATCTTCAAATTTTTCAGAATCTAAATATTCTGCAGATTTTTAAGTTAAAAGTTCCTTTACCTGGCTTATTCTGCTCAAAACTCGACATTTTAGCAGGAAAAAATATTATGTGATGACTATACAAGACTACGTACTTTACATGACTACGTACGAAATATGCTGATATTTTGCAGATTTCTGCAAAATTTCTCACTTTAATTTCAAATTACCTGCAGAAAATCTGCCGAATTACTCAACTATTGAAACTGTAAATCGCGAAAATCCTATAATTAAACCACTTTTGCATAGAAAACCTTACACTATCGTGTTTGTAATATTTTTACACATTTTTATTTATAACTTATTAAAAGAAACTGAATGAGGGTAGGTCAACTTCGATCGGATCTTCGACTATTTTACTTGCGTGAGCAAATGCACACGATTGAATAATTAAAAAACTTTCAATTGCTCAAAATTATGCAGGGTGTCTTATGCCACTCTCATTCTAATCACGATATATTATATAAATTCTGAACTCATCTACTTTCGCATACGAAACATAATGAGCTTACTCCGATCGTCATCAAACGTTTTTTTGGGATAAGTTTTTTTCATTTTCACAGATAAAATAAAAAAGTTATTTCGACAGGTTTCACTATCATGATTCATGATAACAGTTTTAGATAATTTCATTGCAAAAAAAAAAAAAAAAAATCTTGATTGCGAAATAATAAAAAGTCACTTTGCTAATAGTTTGTTTTTTCGACTGCTGACTATAATGAACTTTTTCGTTTTCGGTAGCGAGCGCTTTATCACTGACGAGAAATTAATTTTCGCTGCCGTCGGTCGCCAAATGAAGTTTTCAGAAACTTTACCACAAAGTAGTCTATTTGGTGTACTGCGATAATAAAAACGATAATGTTTCAGATCATTTCCTCCAATTAATGGTCCTCATAAAATAGTTGACTTGGAAAGCAGCGTCACCTGTTCCCTGCCTTTATGAGTTCATCGAAGTAAGAGTAACTGATTAGAAGTAAATATTTTCAATTCGGCCATTTTTCACAAAGTTTCCTCTAAGTTCGATATGCTCTGATTTTGGTCCATTTCTTTCACAAAACAAAATGTGCCTTTGTAATCGTGGCATAATGTACCGAAGTTTTAAAACTGCAATTTTTCACAAACAATTTTAATATTCAACCATTTGAACATTTTACCAATGATTTACGTTTGTTTGAAAAAAAAAAATCACGGGCTATGAAGTAAAACAGATTAATTCAGAATAGCAAGATATTTGTAATCCGAACATTATTTAGTCCAAGATGATCAACTTTCAGAAATGTATATTTTAAACACTTATATCACTTTCTTGTAGGTATTAGACATCAGGGCATGATTACCAAATAGATCAACTAGGCGAGACCTAAGGCCCCCAATTTTTGGAGGTCCCCAAATGGTTAAAACTGTTTTAAGTTATTCAAGAACAAATAAAGAAAATTTAAGATTTCTTTCTTCATTTATTGCGTGTTTTCTTCTGTTCAATAGAGGTGTGGATGGCTATGCTCCCTAACAAATATTTTGAGCGAGTGATTGAGCACCACCCTCCTGGCTCCCTGTCAATTTGGTGTTTATGAGGTGGGGCTATAGAGGGCCCTGAAAAAGTGTTTTGCCTAAGGCTCCGCAATATCTTAATCCAGCCATTATTATTATGTGGTCATTAATTTTTTTTTAATGAAAAGTATTGTTTGAATGTAACTCAAAATATTCTGATATAGTACAATACTAATTCATATAAGATTTTTCTCATAAGTTGGGTGTTTTTGAGTATAATGCTTTTTCAAAGACATTGGAACTTTTAATTAGTCCCCTTAACTGAAACTCAATTATCTGTGTAGTTTGTGTGGTTAAACTTTATTTTATAACAAAAATTTTCTGTTTCTTTCAGAAAAAAAAATAAAAAAATCTGGTTTTCGTTTAAATTGAAACGGATAACAACTTAATGCTGTGATAACTCTCTTCAAATTCAGATCTCAAGCAGAAAAGATTAAAAAAGATTGTTCCCTTTCGTATGAAAATAATAATAACCACCCTTCGACAACAATCCATAATCCGTGTGAAACCACTCTATGACGACCATCTCTAATCGACGTTAAAGCACTCTTCGACATCCTTTCTAATCTGTGTGAAACCACTCTGCAACAACAATCTCTAATTTGAGTGAAACCACTCTTCGACAACTATCTCTAATAGGTGTTAAACCGCTCTTCGACACAACGAGATGAATCTTTCCTATTTAGAAGTGGCAACGATTGTTCACTTTTTTAGAGGGCGCTGTCGGAGAACCGCTCCCGTCAACCGCAGCAGATCTATGTAAATGATGTTAAGTTTCTCATTTTTTTAGAGGCAGCTATTAAAGCAAAGAAAGAAAAAGACAACTGGAAATTGGTTGTAATAAGGGGCTAATATAGTGGACGATGTACGGCTTTCGTCCACAGGAAGTTTGCACAGTATTTTGATAGAAAACTTAATCTTATTTTTCATCACCAACTTGCCGAATTCGCCTGCTATTAATATTGCGCTGTGCGATGCTTTATTTTTTACGAGTTGGAATGTTTCTATTCCTGTAAATAATTGACGAAATGCGAATTTAGTAGAATTAATTACGTAAATAATTTTTTTAATTAGTTGTAAATTTCGTGACATGTTTCGAGAACTAATTAAAGCGAAATAATTTTTGCTTTCACGACCTTTAACAGATAAAAATAAATGTTAATGTTCTATTTACTCAACTTCAAGCGGATATTGATTTTAATATTTTTAGTCACATATTTACTCACTGCTTAAACAGAATTGTTATCATTATTTTTTTTTATTGCATTTTTTTCGACAACCAAATAGAAAAAAATCGAGAAACCTTATTCATTCAAAAAATTATACCTCGGACTGCTTTTTTGAGATAGTTCTGGGGTTTTCTGTTGAAATTAATCAAGTTTTCGAAAATTACAATTTACTCTTATTGTACATGTATTTTTAAATGAAAAAGGTTTCCCATTTTTTTTTCGATTTGGTTGTAAAAAAAATGCAATAATAATAAAAAACAATGATAACTATTATGTCTAGGCAGTGAGTAAATACATGAATAAAATTATTATAATCAATATCAGCTTGAAGTTAAGTAAATAGAACGTTAACTATTTTTATCTGTTAAAGGTCGTGAAAGCAAAAATTATTTCGCTTTAATTAGTTCTCGAAACATGTCACGAAATTTACAACTAATTAAAAAAGTATTTACGATATTAATTCTACTATATTCTCATTTCGTCAATTATTTACAGGAATAGAAACAAGCCAACTCGTATAAAATAAAACATCGCACAGCGCAATATTAATAGCAGACGAATTCGACAAGTAGGTGATGAAAAATAAAATTAATTTTTTCATCAAAATATTGTGTAAACTTCCTGTGGAAGAAAGCCGTACATCGTCCACTATATTGGCCCCTTATTACAAACAATTTCCAGTACTTTTTTTTCTCTTTTTGCTTAAATAGCTGTCTCTAAAAAAATGAGAAACTTTGATCTGCTGCGATTGTCGGGAGCGGCTCGCCGACAGCGCTCTCTGGAAAAAGTGAACAATCGTTGCCACTTTTACACTAGCAAACCCGTAGGACATTTATCTCCTTCTTCATACTCCGTGGACACAACTAATTCTCCAATCTGTGTTTAACCGCTCATCAACAACCATCTCTAATCTGTGTTAAACCGCTCTTCGACTTCGTCAGATATAAATTTATTGGGGGGGGGGACCAAGTTTAATGCTGCTAATTTCGAGTTGCTTCAAAAAATATATATATGGAAGCAACATATAGAGGAACATTTAAGAAAAGAATAAGGCACAAGGCCAAAGATGCGCAAAGCAGTCAACTAAATAAGCGAGGTAAATATTATAGTCAAAATATAAACACAAATAAAATAGTAAGCATTGAAGATTTCATAAAAAAATAAATTAAATAAAGTAGATGAAGCCAGAACTCTTCAGCATTGGATACTTTATCCAATACTGAAAACTTGGCTTCATAATTGGAAAAAGCATCCAATGCTGAAAGCTGAATGCTTTGGTCAAAAGACCGAAATATTACACTAAAAACTAAATGGAGGAAGACCAGTTCCGAAAAACTAACATTCAGAAATACATTGGGCTAAAGGCACCACATGTGAAAAAAGAATGCAAGAATTTTGGAACTAAGAACCTAAAACTAATACACTATGGTTTCGTCTTTGTTATTAGAAGCCAAAAGCTATCGATAATAACACTCCACCGTTACCACCAGCAAAAATTCAAATGTCTTATCTATGTGTCTGGGTGAAAATTTTACCCTATTTTTTCTTTTATTTAAGCCTGATCGCTAAACATGCATCACTTTACGCAACTTTAATTTTCGAGGCAAACAGTGCACCTCTGGGAAACGTAGCCAGTTATTTATGTAAACAAAATTCCATTATGGCTGCTGGCTTTTAAAATTTTTGGTCAATGATTCTAGATTTTGTTACATTTATTAGATAAACAAATTCATTTTAATTTTTCGTGTACTTAATTTCCACGTTTTATTTAAATAAAATTCTTATAGTTTCAGTAAAGCCTCAGATATATTAAAGGGCTGCAAATTTAAAGGCAAAATCTAGTGGCAGAAACACTAACAACGGCTCTCCGCTAAGTCCATCATACTGAATGTCGTTTAAAACATTAAGGAAATGTTTCTCAAGGAAGAAACTTACATTGCGACAGAACTTCGCATTTAAGTACACATTCTCAATGTAAAACAAAATTTAATGAAAATCTTTAAAACATATTAGTGACAAAGGAGGTTTTCGGTGCTTTGTCTGTGAATTAACCTGACCGTTTCAGATTGTTCATCGATGAGTTTTCTTAGATGAGATTTCAAAGTGAATTGGAATCGTTTGACTCTTTGAAAGAAGTCATCTTCGTCTTCGGAAAGCATCAGGGCAGCTTCAACACCTTGCATGTGATTATATCGAACAAAAAACCAAAGAAGCTTACTAATAGATGTTAAAGGAAAGTTTACCAATGAGAAAACATTTTCTCAGTAATTGCTCCCTTGGAAAGAAACTATCAGGTAACTTTTCTGCCAACTTAAGCACCGTTTAAAACAGCGAATCATTGAAGGAGGCTTTCATAGCAATTCACTAAACCGGAAAGACACTGGTATGCTTTTATAAATGCATTTTGTTACGATTAGTGTTTAGGAAAATCTTTTTTATAACGACGGCATGGAAATTTATGCACTTTATGTCCTTATTCTTTGTGCACCACATGTGACGTATTGGTTTTTGACAAAACATTTTGATCCTTACAGTTGCCTATTGTAGTATTTATTCAAGCAGAAAAGCATTTTTGTAACATAAAATATAAGTACAGTCAAATTAGGATAACTTTAAATAACGTAGGTTAACTATTTAATATTTTTAGTATATGTGGCTTCAAGAGAAACTGTGGAACTGTACACAGCCTAAGGTCACTAAGCATAAAAGTAAGTGATAAAAGTACGTGTTTAAACAAATCAGAGAACGTTAGCAGTGAATTCAGTTGAATATTCAAGGTCTACGGCATAATAAACCCCACCTTACCAAAAGTGAAGAGTTTTTTTTTACAATTTGTATCTTTTACTTCTAAGGACGTTTCTTAGTTTTATTTTACATTTATCTCGATTATTTTCCTTCTATAAGACTTATTTAATTTGTAACTTTGCTTCTTAATAATTTTATGATGCATTAAAGTATCTCTATTATTCTTACAAAAGTTTTCTGATACGTACATACACTGAAGAGTCAAAACATTATGACCACCCTTTACTTTTTCAAACAACTTGTCTGAATGACCTGGAGACCACGTGATGAAGTTGGATTGGTATATAACTGGGGGGCTGGAGAATGTCAGGCTTTACTCGATCACTTTCTTTTGCGAGTTATGGGAAAGGGTAGCTATCTTCGCGAATTCGATAGAGGGCAGACTGTGATGGGCCGAAAAGTCGAAATGAGTATCTCAGAAACTGCAAGACTGGTAGGTTGTTCAAAATCTGCCGGGTTATTAGTACTTATGCAAAGTGGAAGAAGGACGGTAAAACCAACAGTAGGCGTAGAGGTATAGTGGACGGCCATGCGTTATCAAAGATAAGGGACGTCGGAGATTAGGCCGCTTGGTAAAGCTCAATCGGAGGCAGACACACACACAGTTGATCAACTGACAGCTGAATACAATACAGGTGCGAGTGGAAGTGTTTCCAAACACACAATTCAGTGGACACTGTTGGATATGGGACTCTGCAGCAGGCATCCCACTCGTGTGCCTCTATTGACCAGTCGTCATTGCCAACTATGCCTAGAGTGGGCCCGAGAACATCGAGGCTGGTCCTTAGATGACTAGAAGAGAGTTGTATGGTCCAACAAATCGCGATTTCTTGTTCATTATCCTTGTTGTGGATGGTTGTGCCAAGGTTCGCCGTTTTCCTGGCGAACAGTTGCTCCCGTCTTGTACCGTTGATCGTAAACAGGCTGGAGGTGGTGGTATTATGGTTTGAGGGACATTTTCCTGGCAGGCTCTGGGACCCTTAGTTGTAGTAGAACATACCATGAAGGCTATGGGTTATCTGAACATCGTGGCAGATCAGGTGTCCCCGTACATGGCGTCGGTCTTCCGTACTGGAAATGTCATTTTTTAGCAGGGCAATGCTCCATGTCACAAGGCTAGAATTATGCTGGAGTGGTTCCAGCAGCATGATGAAGAATTCCAATTAATGCCCTGGCCACCAAATTTACTGGTTTTGAATCCTATAGAGCACATTTGGAATTTCATGGAAAGGTAGTTCAGAGCTGAAACACCATCATGTCAAGATATCTCAACTTTGTGTGACCGCTGCATTAGCATTTGGTACTATCTATCTCCAGACATCTACCAAGATCTTGTGGCATCCATGCCAAAGCGAGTCGCAGCTGTTTTGCAGGCCAAAGGTGGCACAACGCATTATTGACAGGGTGGTCATAATGTTTTGGCTCATCAGTGTATATGTCTCTATATGCATGAATACTGACTTGATTGTTTCAGTTACAAAACTGATTGAAAATTTTCCTACTTTAATTTGCTAAATTTAATGCAGTGCTCAAAAATTACCGTGTTAGGTTTACATACACCCCACCTCATCACCTACATTTTAAAAAAATCACCTCACTACTTACATAAAAAGAATCACCTCACCAATTAGAAATTTCCCTACTTTAATCCGTTAAATTTTATGGAGTGCACAAAAAATATAATGCTGGGTTCCTATACACCCCACCTCAAAAGTTACGTTACAAAAAAAAATCACCTCACCAATTGGAAATTTCCTTACTTTTATTTGTTAAATGTTATGGAATGCACAAAAATGTAACGTTGGGGCTACACACACGCAACCTCACCACTTACGTCACAAAAAATAAATAAATAAATAAATAAATAAAAAAAAAATAAATAAAAAAATAAATAAATAAATAAAAAAAATCACCTCATTAATTTTGAGTTAAACGAATACCTGTACGTTCAGCAGCACTCTCTACGATACTCATTACATATGCGTTTTATCGGGAAAATTTTATAAGGGAAGTGAGAGAGAAATAAGCAAATAAAAGGATTATTTTGAAAAAACGACTCAAAACAGTATTGAAGGGAAATACTTTTAGCCTCAATTCAAAGTAAGCTTTCATCGAATTCAATAATGCAGTTTGCTTTCCAGACGCACGAGATCAAATGAAAAATTTTCTGGATTGGTACGTGAGCCATCGTGGACGCAAATTCGTTTCACTTTACTGCATGGACTCGGGGGAGGGGCAACGTAAAGTAATTTAGCATCTTATGGGGAAGGGTGTATACTGTGCCGAAAAATCGAATTCTTTTGGACAAAGAGAAAACCATTTGTAAAGGAATTTCATCCTGGGGGGCCCGGTTCTGGAAACGAGAGACGCAGCTTAATGTTGTCATTTTCAACGTTGAACGTGATTATGGTATCACGTTTTATAAAATTCGCTCGGTTTGAATTCATTGAGAAGTTTTCTGATTGCGCAATATTTGCTAATCGCACCACGTTTATTTTCGACAAATAGAGCTTAATTTTTTTGTGTATTCATTCCAATGCTGATGATCTTTTCCCTTTTGAAATGTCCAGAAGTCCTATGTTCTATAGGATGTTAACGCTCGATTTTACGAACTCTTGGGGATCAGGAAAAATTTTCACAAAATCGAGATTTCGCAAAATAGAATAACATTGTTTGAATAAGAGGCTTCGGTCCTGGTAAGCTGTTAGTAAAACCATCAGTGTTCGTGAACTAGAGGTAAATAAAACCAGACTAATGTTACTCAACACGAAATTTTACATTTTAAATCTGTGAAAACTTGTACTGAACGTAGATCGAACATCTTGCGGAAAAATTTTAATTTTACTAAGCCGACAAGATGAAACAGGATTTTGGTTTGATTGTCACGATGATTCCGTGGATTTTCATTTCAGTTACGATTTGTACTAGAACATTTTCTCTGAGGCAAACTTCAAACGTGGGCAGAAAAAATAACTCTAAAATGATGGAAGAGGGTTTATATGGGAATGTTTATAAATAAATGGGCATTTAAACTAATAAAAGTTATTTCAAGCTATCGATCAGGCAATTTTATATAAAAATAGAAAACAAAAAAGACCATTAACTTATTGTTAGTTAAGATTTCAATCATATTATCGTTTGTGATTTGAGAATCATTAAGCATGATAGTCTGGAAGGGATGATAAAAACATTTCCCTGTCGTAAAATATAGTTTCATTTCTATGCATAATGGGAAAATAAAAAGTGCATTTTTTTTTCAAAGCTTCAGAATTGTCTTGAAAGTAAAAGAAAATAAGGAAAGCAAACGACTTTTCTTCCTTCGTGGAAAATTCAAAAGCTACCTAAGGTAAACTGGAATAGATAGACAACTGAAGAGCTCAACGTATGAACGTCTTAAGTAATGTATTTGAGGAAGTAAGCAAATGAGTACCTTATTATATCTTTCAAACATGCGAGGGCAGTAAGTAGGTTGAGAGATCCAATGAATAAAAGGAAACCAAAATACGTATTTAAAAATAACATTTATTTCTCTACATATTTGCAATTTTCATTCATACATCCGCGCAATCTTTTTATCAGTGTTTTAATATCTGAAAGTCTTCGGAGTGCTGTCTCAGCTATGTATGACCTGCATATTCAGCGTTTTCATCATTTACGTAATGCCCCCTCTCCCCAGTTACAGTTTCAGCTGACTAAACAGGTGATAATCACTTGGAACTAAATCTGGGCTGATGAAGAAGTTGCCACGAAAACTTTTCAGGTCCCTAAAACTAACCTTTTTGAGCACAGCTACATGTTCATATGAAGCTGTTTATTTTATACGCCTCTTAATAGCTCATGATATATATTATTTCTTAAAGACGTTTTTTGTGACAACGCCATAACTTCGTCAATAATTTATCAAACTTCATATGTAAATCATCATTTTAAAGATTTTTTTTTCACTGCTTTCGGCGAAAAATAAGCAGAAAACTAGCATTGTATTGGTTTTTCGAAAAAATCGGTTTATTCTGTTTTTTATGAAGCATTTCTATAATGTATACTCGTATACTTTTAGCTCTCTACAAGTGAATTCGTGTATTTCAGGTGGTTAGAGCGTCAAGCTAGAAACGCGAGCATCGTGAGTTTCGTCGTTTTTCAATGATTTTTTCCCCGGGTTAATCTTGATCGAAATTTTCAAGAATATATAATCGAAACTAAGTGCAGGATTCTGAATCACGGTCGTACCGTTGCATTAAAATCAGAAAAAGAAACTTTTCTTTTAGCGTGGTAAATCGCAGTATCATGAATAGTATTTTGCAAGTTCTTTTTTTTGGTATCATTTTATTTTATTTTTCACCGTCATTGGTAAAAAATAAACAACTCACACTGAGATTGTTTTCCGCAAAATTACCCTTTGAAAATATCGGTAAATTACCGCTCAACTAGTTAATTCTATAAGAAAAACTTATTTGTGACCACCTCTTGTTAGATTTGTAAACAATGTCCTCCTTATTTCCTAGCTGTCCTATCAGATTGGACTTGAATCTTCTTCCCTGCTTGCGTTTATACAATGCTTATTATTTTTAGTAGCTCTTAAAAGAAGTCTATTAGCTGCGATGGTACTATATAAACCTAATTTGAGCGAATTGAGCTAAAATGGATCTCTCACATCTGAACAAAATTAATAATACAAAATGTAATGTAACAAATTCTTCCTATCATAGCTCCAACATCACACTAAAAAGAAAATTCTCATTGCCTGAAGCAAAGAAAAGGAACAAGCCCGAAACTTCAAATCCGATTTTCTCAGACCCGCTTATTTGTCACATAGCATGTTCTTTCAGTAAGCTCTTAAATAATGCAATTATCTGTAAAAATATCTGCAGCTATGAATTAATGTACTGTAAAATATTATTTCTTCTAATAAAGAGGCAATTCATCCTGCAATGTTATAGTAAAGAAACATATCACTCTTAATTAGAAATGTACAGGGGAAATTTTCGGAACTTTTTAGCTGTTCACTTTTGCTCAAAAATAAAAAGGGAAAAATCTTTAAAAAAAAGGTTTAATGTATCGTGGCTTAAGGGAAGCATGCGCATCAATCCATTAAAATCTGACTTAAAATATATTTTAAATTTTGGTTGTCAAAAGTTTTGTTTAGTTGGAAGGCGTTACATTGAGTGGGTAGAAGTATATTTTTGTCCCTTTTTGGATTTTTGAAGTACTGATGGATGCCATTTAGTGGTGCTTCAATTTTGCTAGACTCCAGTAATTGGCACATGTGCCTATAGTCACTAATGTGTTGTGCAATGTGTCACTAATTTGATTTCTAATACTTTTGCAACAATAATATTATATGAATTCTATTATTCATTTGAATCCTGCAGAATATACTGTTTAATTTTTAAGAGATACAATGAAAAACAGATATGTTTGGCCATCAGTCAGATATTGCGACTTTAGAGAATCATTTTATTTTTTATGGTCCCTTTGAATCATCAGATTAATTCCTTTTTCTGTGGAAACAGCTATAATTCGTAAAATCAAAACTGCATACCTACTAATAAAACAGCAATAATCTCGATATTTTCTTCCATGTTACACTCCAAATTAATTTTTTTTTAAATACTTTTTCAACGTCAAGATGTGTGATTTAACATTAATTTATGTAAAAATTACTAACTTTAAATTAACATTAATTATGTTTCTTATGATGATAAACTTTGTATGTAATCTAAAAGTGAAAAAGTGATTTTCCAGTTCTATTAACATGTGCCAATTACTGGATCACAAGGTGTCATACACTGGGATATCAGGCGCCAATTATTGATGATTTTGGTAACTTTTTATACATATATTTTTATAAAAATATCAAATCAAATATTTTTGCTTTTAGTGAACTAAATAAATGCACATATGTACATTCTTTGATACAAAAATATTTGCAAGTGAATATTATTTTTCTACGTAATGAAAACAGAGGTTAGTTTAAAGGACAAACTCTTAAAATGCCAATTACTGGAGTCGTTACCCTAATATATGAAATAATAAAAATGAAACAAAAAGTAGTGTTTTGAGATGGGGAAATGAGTGTCTGCTGGTCTGTCTGCCCCTTTCCCTCCATAACTCCTTACGTCCAATTCAAAAAAAAAAAAAAGTGATTTCAAATATTTTCTAGGATATTTCTTTCCCATATTTTATTTCTTGGTTTGCAAACTGCTTTTTTTTTTTAAATTTCGACTTGATCAAAAACTGGTACTTTTCCGTTAAAGGTACGTCAGTTGGCACGTTTTTGTTTTTGGCAATTTTAATTTATTTTTATCGCCTTTGGAAAGTGAAAATTCCATAGTTGGTTACATTCAACAACTTCAACTTCTAAATTGTTGGATTGCCATATACTTGCAGTTATCGCCAATTTCTTTATACAATTTTTTTGCTGTCACTAAGTTAGAAAGTAAACAAGTCGCCAAACCAAGTGACATACCGTTAACGGAAAAGTACCATTACTTGAAGAAAAGTACCACCAAGAAAAGTTAACATTATCGCCTGCGGGTAAATTTCACTCTTGCATAAATCCTGATGTAATAGGTTAAATTTTGCATTGAATCCGCTTTGCGGAAAAGAGCTCTTGATAAAAACACATGTACAAATATTAAACTTTTTTGTTTATCTTCTTTAAAGGTATTTTTGAACCATTCAAAATTTTTTAACACTAATGCTTGCTCTTGTAAATCAAACTTTTAAAATGGTAATAAAGAGATTGCATTTATTCCACTCTAAAAATTGATCTCACCCATGGGTATATCAAAAGCAAAAAAATAGCTTTGTAAACTTAAAGTCATTAAAATATATATTCATGCAAAATATTCAGTTACAAGAATATATATAATTTTATTTTAGCTTTAAAAAGGTAAATAAGTGAATTAATTATTTTTCTAGTGAAAAATAACCACTGATTTTGATGTTTATTTCTGTGAATACTTCAGCAGTTAAGCAATACTTAAAACTCAGCTCCTGGTATTCGCATTCTTTAAAGCCAAATGAACATAAACATATTGAGAAATTATTTTAGCGCACTTTAATGTAAAATTTTTGACGCGTTTCACCGTAATTCGCACACTTGGAGAGCATTTTTAACAAACATGGTTCTATATCATCGTTTTTTTTTTTTTTAAATCTTATGTTGAAAATCATTTTCGTGTATGGATTCAGTAATAAGGAAGCTACATTAAAATCAATATTTCTAAGCGAAACAGGAAATATTTTTAGCTCTATCATAGACACGGTAGAGAAAATTTTATGATAAAGCTCATGAAATCTCCCAAGGTAAGACAAAATTGTTAACCGCTATTTTATGTCAGACATCCAAACAGAATTGAATTACGACTCTTATTAGGTACTCCTGAACATTTTTTAAAAAAAAGAATGCCTTTAAAACTGACTGAAAGGTTCAAAAAAACACATGCTCTATTTTCATAATTAAATTTCTATTCCTTTTTTCCCCTTCAGAACGGAAAAAAAAAATATTTATCTCAAAATGAGAAGAGTAAAAAAATTCTACAAACTGTTTAGCCAGTAGCTGTGAAGTTGAAAAAAGAAACGATGGTAGAAAAAGAAGTTGGCTCGGTTTGAAAAATATTTGCCCTCTATTCATTGAGTTCTCCTGTTCAGGAAATGCTATCACTGACTGCATCCCGTTTTCCCACCACCTTCCGCCGTCTTTCGACGCTGCTTTTAGATAAACGCTTTAAAAGCGTGCTCTTAAAACAAGAAAAACTAAGTGAACTTTACAAATTCGCGCTTCTAAAATTAATTTTCTTTGACAGTTTAGCTCAAATATTTTAACTCAGTTTCACACATTGAAGTAAAAACGTGAGCCAAATGAAATTTACGATAAAGTTTAAAGACTTCTGCTCAGAGTTTGCCCGAAAATGACTTTGGGAAACAATACGGGACAAGCAATGCATAATTCCGTGAGACAAGTTATTTTGCGTTAGATGCTTTTACAGGTCTTTAAAAATGTTCAGCAGAAAATTAGTA
This sequence comes from Uloborus diversus, assembly GCF_026930045.1. NCBI lineage: Eukaryota > Metazoa > Arthropoda > Arachnida > Araneae > Uloboridae > Uloborus > Uloborus diversus. Next base: position 128,162,345 of record NC_072740.1, read on the forward strand.
AAGGGCATTCATACATATTACAGTAGGGCATAGATTTATCAAATAAAATAAGTGCTCAGCGTCTTCAAGTGAAATACAATACCTAGTGATTTATAAATCCTTTGCGACAAGTTACAGATCGGTCCAGGCACACAACAAAGCTTAGGATCGTAAACAAAAGGAGTGTGGAGCAGAGTGAGTTTTTTGTAAATGAGTCAACTAACGAACTAACTAAGCGAAATTAATGTTTGAGGAAAATTGTTGGTTGCTTAAAACAGTACGATTGGGATAAGAAATAATAAAAAGGTACGTAATGTAAATTTTAATATTTTTATACAACTTTCCATTATATTGATTTTTATTTGTTTTAATAAAAATGAATTCAAACATTAACACATTGAAGTAAGACAAAACAACGTTAGATGAAGCACAAATTTGCAAATTACAGCAGACAAGTGTTTCGGCGTTACAGGGAACGCCTTTTTCAATGCAAAAAATAATGAGCTTATGGATGAAAAGACATCCGACAAAAGCCAAGAGCAGATAAGCATGCAGCTTAAAAGATAAAAACAGCGGATTAGCCAAACACCAATGACAAAGTTATAAACCGATCAGGAACCAATAGGAATGCAAGCAAATGCCAAGAGCTTTCTCTTAGGTACGAACCCAGAAAGAAAGAATTCAATTGGACAAAGATTAAACCGAAGCTTAAACAAAAAGAAAAGAAATTGTCAGTAACCGTGAACCGCAAGAAAGGAAAAGCTGAATGGAAAACCATGAAATAAAATGAACAGAAACAAAAAATATTCGAAAAAAGGAAAAATAAAGATAAATAGAAGAAAATTGTGGGGGGGGGAGGGTGTCAATCAAGACAAAAAGGTAAAAATAAACAAAGGAAGATAGATAAAAATGAATGGGAAAAGGGGGGGGGGAATGGGGAAAGGACAGTATTAAAGATATGGGAGCCAGATGTTGGAAAAATATTTAACTAACTCTTATCAGATTATCCAAAAATGCCCCAATTCATCAGATCTTGACCTTTGGGAATCCTTTCATATTTTGAGGAACAGTTCTAACTTAGTTAACGATCTTAGTGCAGTTCGCATAAGCGTAATACATATTGGAAAGTGTCCCAAAATTTACACAAGATTTGAATTAATAGAGAACTATTTTTTTAAATCGAAACATAAAGTACGAGACTCGTACATAGAATAGGACTATGTATGAAATAGCACAAAATGTAAACGGGCTTTGCTGGCACATAAGCACTCTTTTGTAGAAATTTGTGATTATTTTGCATTGGCTGATTGTTATAGATTCTTCGAACCTCCTACAATTCTCAGGTGGATGTAGGTTTGTTGACATTGACTTGAAATAACCCCATAGAAGGGAAACCAATGTTTTTTAATTACATGATCGTAGAGCACAGTTCTGATCGGGAAGACCAGGAAACAGAAAAAAAAAAGCAGTGAATGAATTGTTAGGCAATGAAAACGCCTTGCTCTATTTCTTGCGATGCTGAAGTTTTACAAACCCAAAACTGTCAGCTGTTAAATTTTTCTTTTTCTTCATTATTAACTCTAAATTAACTAATTTTCAATTTAATTGAAATCTTGTGTAAGTTTTGGGACACTTTTGTGAACCAAGTACATTCGTAAAACATCTATATTGATTTGAATGTTTAATTTTCTAATCAAGAAAAAATAGTTGCGCTATCTGATTTACGTTCAGCTTACATTAAAAAATAATCTACGCATTAACAAAATTTAATTAGTTATGTATTTGAGAAAAAAAGAAAAAAAATGTAACTATTTATTGTTCTTTTAATGTTGTTTGTTGTTCACTAAATGTTACTCATTTCGTGTATATATATATACATAAACACATTACAAAGATAAAAGTAAACTCGCAGACCATCTATATCGATTTGAATGTTTAATTTTCTAATAATGAAAGAAGTTGCTCTATGACTTTTACGCTCTGTTTATTCTTTTCCAAACGAGTGCCTGCAATGCGAAGAGCTTTTCACAAAACTTTTCTTATTACTAGGGCTAGACAAAAAGAAAAATGAATAAGAAGCTCTTCTTTCTAACTTTATAAATCAAACGTAAGAAAAGTGCAGAAGACTCTAATCATCGGGACACTTTTTGTTAGTAGGGGAGAAAACAAAGAGCGTAATTGTGGTTCTCTTTCTAAGAAATTGTGAGTGAGGGGGGTCCAATGTCGTCTTCATTATGTGTGTGTTGAGAGCTGAAGGAGCCCATTTAGTTTTCAAATTAGCGCTCCCTCCGATTCCCAAAGGCTCTTTTCGGCCTCCTTGTCCGACACTAAAGGCATTTATTACCTTTCTGACTCGCGAAAGTGGGAAACAAACTGGCTCGAGTCTTTGCTTCAAAAGTCGTGTATGAAGGTTATCATGAAAGGATATTACTTAAGAATAAAAGAGTATTTCGAAACTTTGCTTTTGTCTCAGCACACACATACTATTACCGTCAGATGAAGATCAAGAGTGGGAATGTTTTTATATATATATATTTTTTGGTAGCCAGTGGTGAGTAAAATCCCATTCCATGGCTTCCTTTCTAGTCGCCACTTTTTTGTAAACCAAACAAGTAACTAAACAACAAGTTAGCTATAAAATTGCGACTAAAACATAAGAATTGTCGCTCAAAACATAGGTTAATGTAACTGATTAATGCCATTAACGTTTATTGATAATACATGTGAGTTAGGGGAAAATTGCGATCCAGGTGGTAAAAAATACTACTATTTTTAGTTGTCACTAAAGATTTATTTAGTCACCATGTGGCGAGTGGCGACCACCAATCTTGGTCTACAGACAGACAGATGGGCAGTTGTACTTAATACTGGTATATTTTTTAATGTTCTGATTTAATCTTAAAAACTAAAACAGTTATTATTATCTTATATAAACTGCAACGTTAAAATCGCAAAATTTGCAAAACATTTAATTACACGGAGTTACAAAGAAGTATTTTCTTAACGCAAAAATAACTGGCCTTGAAAGCACAAAATGCCACGACAAGGGTATGGTCGTCACTGCAAGTCACAATGGTCACAGTCTAAAAGTGATAAAATTGTGACGTCTCGCACGAGTCAAGCTGTCGTGACATGTTCCATGGTGCTTCAATGCGACGTCACTGAAAACAATTAATTTGTGACTGGTCACTTTGCGACGCTGCGAAGACGTCATTGCAAAGTTACTGATGTCCCCACGAACTGATGTTCCTACGTTGCAGCAACCTGCTAATAACTTAATTGTAGCAGCAAGTTACCGCTTCAAAACCTGGGCTGTAACTTACTAACTATGGCATTTTCTGATCGTCACGGAACTTTTGCATAAAAGTCTCTTTTTAGTCAACGTACTGTTAACGGAAATATTTGGCAAAAACCTAAAATTAGAAACTGAGGAACCTATAATTGTGGGATTAGAGGATTAGCAAACAGCCAACAAAAGTAAAAGGAGCTTATTGGTTGTTCGTTAATCCTGTGCTCTGAGTATTTAAGGCTTTTCTGTTTCTAACTTTGGCCTTTTGTCGAATGTCTTTCTATTCAAAAGCTCTCATTCTTACTTCCTTTTACAAAAAACGAAGTATTGTATTCGCGAAAAAAATTTTCACTCAAAAATCGGCCTTAATTTCCATTTTTCTTTCTCCCGAATGAATGTTGATTTTTTTTTCGACCCGACCACACTTGGATATATGCCTAGGAACCTACAGACACCCGAAATATCCATTTTGACGACCCCCGAGTTAGTTACAACGAATTTTCTCGTGACGTCGTATGTGTGTACGTATCTCGCATAACTCAAAAACGGTATGTCCTTGAAAGTTGAAATTTGGAACGTAGCCTCTTAGGGGGGCCTAGTTGTGCACCTTCCCTTTTGGTTGCATTCGAATGTTCCTAAAGGGGTCTTTTGTCCCTTTTTGGGAGGAAATCATTGTTAATTTCGATGTAAACTCAAGTGGTGTTATAATTTGGCGGACATTTGGCGATATATCGCCAGTATTTTGGTCGCCAAGTTGGCAACAAATTTGGCAATTTTTTTTAAAAATCTGGTTTCAATTTGGCCACTGTTGGTGATATTTAGAGAGTAAACTATTGAATCACATTAAAAATAATGACAACAAATTGGAGTAAAAGGAAGTCATGTGATGCACACATCAGCTCGTTACATTGAAAAAGGGCTTCCTTTTAACCCTAAAACACGCGTGAAACTTCTTGTCAATCTTGTGCTTTTAAAAGTCGTTGTTTAAGATTAATATTTTTTAGCACAAAAATGTTTATTTTTCTCTGAATTATTTCGTCGTTATTTTTCCAGCTTAAGCAATTTTTCTGTAGTGTGTTTTATCATATTTTAAAAAGTTGATGACTGTTGTACTTGCTGAACCATGTCAGTATATTTGCAATTCATTTTAAACAAAGCGAAATTCGTAAGAGTATATTTTTACTACTTGTGCTTCATAATGGTACATAACAGCTTCATAAAAGTGCAATTTGAAACGAAGCAGTGGACACTTTATTGAGAGACTTCGTAAAACAATTGTTTTACTAACTAAACACTTGAAAACAATTGTTTTCGTTCAAAAATAGTCATAGAAAGACTCGTACTACTCTGGAACATTTCTAAGGGGCTGTCTCCAAATGATGCCTGGCTTTTTCTTGATAAAACTGTCCTTCCTGCCCCTTGTATCACAAAGTGTCATACGTCGCCTTATTCTCCCCCCTCCTTGTCGCATGTGACGCTGTTTTTCATTAGCATATTGTTATAAAAATGCGTAATGTGTTACTTCTTGTTACTTCCCTCCTTCCCCTTATCACAAACTGTCACAATTTCACGAACCTCCCCCTCTCCCCTCCATCAAAGCGGACATCATTTTGTGGACGGCCCCTAAAGCACTTGTGGCTTTCATCCTCGTTTCATCTTTTTTTTTTTCTCCGGGACTCCCCGCGTAAAATATGCGACCTGTGGATTCGGATGATTAAGTCATTCTCAGCTTCATCTGTCCGACGCCGAATGTGTTTGCTCCTTGATATGTTAAAATAAAAAGCTAAGTTTTTATTTTCAAAAGAAACTGGAGCTTAAAACTGGCATATTAGGTAGAAGCCAGAATATTTATACAGGGCTGTGTGAAACTGGAAAGTTGAATAAATTGTTGGAACTTAGAATGTTTTACATTTTTGAAAGCAAACTACAAAGTGCATTTGAAATTGTTTCTGCTTGAGTTTTTGGCAGGATAAAGCCCAATTTAGAAACACTTCTTTTTTTAACGAACTGTTGGAAATATTTTGGTTGTGGGCACCAGCGGTTCCTTCTTCGTACATTAATTCATTTTATATTTCATGCTTGTAAACTGGTAGTGGTAAATGAAAGATTGCTGTCATATTTCGAGTACATTTCTTAAGTTATTGCAAGAACTCAGTATGAGGACTTATTCCAATTGTTCTTTGTATATAAAGTGAGCTTTCATTTGTGATATATTGAAGTTTTTAAAGATGCAGAGCACATAATATTTTTTACTAACGATAAATTGTTCTGAACATTTGTACTATTCTGTGTCGATGCGCAAATATCAAGTTCACTAGAATTTACCCATATATTCTCCATAAGTAGTGACGCTACGTTTTGGCTTTAATTTGCTTATCAGTTTGTGTTAATGGATATTATGAGTAATCGCTTTGATGAATACTAAGTTTTTAACAAGTTTAATTTAACTTCGATTCCAGAAACTATAGAAGTTTAATCGAAGTTTTCAAGTTCATTAGAATTTGTGAGCAAACTTCATTAGTAGTGATGCAACGATTTAACATGAATAAGGACATGACATGGACATGAGTTTGCAGTCGTGAATATTAAAGTGCATCGGAAAAGTTTATAGACAATCATTTATTGTAATCGCTAAGCTAACTAAACGATTTACCGAGGCAAAAGAAATTATGCAAATAAATAATGTTGACACAAAAGTAAGAGAACACTCAAACAGCCTTTACAGATCATAGATCTAATTGTGTAAAATTTAAGTAAAAAAATGCTATCCCAAAAATATATAATCGATCGATGTTAAAAGCTCCTTCAAGTATTGATAGTTAAAATTTCCATATTACTCGAACATTTTCATAAACTTGGCCAGTCACCCTTTCGGTCCAGAATAGGCCGAGTATTCGGGAGTACTGTATACAAGACCCGATTTAGAAATTTCAGGAGAGTAGGCTCGCCATAACTGCGCGGGCCACTGGAGCAGTGTAGTCTAGACAAAGGTTGTAGCGTTGCAACAACACACCTCTTCTGTTACAGCATATATTACTGGCTATGGTACACTTAGGGTATAAAATAGTGCTTTACACTTTATGCATCGCTCTTTATTCAAAATAAAATAATAAACAAATTAAATACAAATTTTGTATCGTCAAAATACAAATGGATATAAATTTTAAAATAGTTTGTAATGTTTGTAGGAAAATGATGGACTTAGAGTGCCCCTAGATCGGGCCTTTTCAGGCCTAGTAGTTAATCACGCTCTGACTGCATTTAACTCGAATATTCCTTTATTTCAAAGTTTGCATTGGGTCCCAAACTCTTAGAAAGGCTGTAACTCGAACTACAAATAACTCGAAGGCTATGAACCGGTCCATTAGGGTTTCTAGTTATCAAGAGTTGACTCTAACTTTAGATCTATTAACCTTAATTAGATGTACGAAGTTTTCGTTTATGTGAAAATTATTTTAGCTTAGTAAACGGTTATTTATTAACCGACTTCAAAAAGGAGGCTTTTATCAGTTCATAACGCATGCATGCTTTTTATTTCCTTTTACAAAAAAGGAAGTATTGTATTTGCGAAAAAAATTTCACCCAAAAATCGACTTAACTTCCATTACCTTAATTTCCATTTCGCTCACCCCCAAATGAATGTTGAGTTTTTTTTCAACCTGACCACACGTGGATATGTGCCTAGGAACGTACAGACACCCGAAATATCCATTTTGACGATCCCCGAGTTAATTACAATGAGTTTTCTCGTGACATCTGTATGTACGTATGTATGTGCGTATGTGTGTATGTATGTCGCATAACTCAAGAACGGAATGCCCTAGAAAGTTGAAATTTGGTACACAAACTCCTAGGGGCGTCTAGTTGTGCACCTCCTTTTTGGTTGCATTCGTATCCTTCAAATGGGGTCTTTTGCCCCTTTTTGGGGGGAAATCATTGTTAATTTCGATGTAAACTCAAGTGGTGTTATAATTTGACGGACACTTGGCGATATATCGCCAGTCTTTTGGTCGCCAAGTTTTGTCGCCAACTTGGCGACAAATTCGGCGATTTTATTTTTATTATTATTTTTTTTAAATCTGGTTTCAATTTGGCCACTGTTGGTAATATTTAGAGAGTAAACTATTGAATCATATTAAAACTGCCAATAATGAGAAAATGACATTAAATTGGAGTAAAAGGAAGTCATGTGATGCACATATCAGCTCTTTTTTTTTTTTTTGTTTATCCACGCATAACGTCTCACCTATTAAACCGATTTTGAGGATTCCTTTTCTAATGGACTGGGGATGCTCTAACTTAAGGGTTCCATACCTTTGATCGCCCATATAGTATGTTCTTTAGAAGAAAAGTTATGGGCAAAAAACAGTAAATTTCATGTAATTTTCCTATTAAATGATTGGTTTACTCCCAGTTTCTCGGATATTTTAAATATTCCCCCCTCCCCGTAGTAAGGTATGAACAGCAAAACGGGGGGGGGGGGGGGGAGTGATTTCATGGTCAGCGAAACTGGGGGACACCAAGAGATTGAATGCAAACACCATTGTTAAAAAATTCGTTAGTACAACAATAACATTAATAGTAGTCATGATGAGAAGTTTGAATGAAGGCTTCTCTGAAGCAAACATGAAGTTCATTCATTACCATTGCTCTAGTTGAGGTATTGTTATCTCATGCCAATAATGGACAGCACGACCAAAGTATGAAGAAATGAGATTTTTATCGTGATTAACTTGTATTGCTGTGAAATATAAATTAGTTGGGGAAACCATCAATATTTAAATGGTTTTTAGATAGATTGATAAGTTTTTTAAAATATAGGACATTTATATGGCGTTTCGTGATGGCAACATATTATTTCTGAAATACATTTATACTAAAAATAAGGAAGTAAAATAATTTTGAAAAAATAAAAAATAAAATCGAGCCATATTCAAAATTGCAGCTGGAAATTGCTCTAAAAAGTAAAAAATACTTTTATTCTTTAACCACCATCTATACTATTTTTAAGCATATATTTTGAAGTTAGCGCAAAAAAAAAAAAAAAAAAAAAAAAAAAAAAAAAACGATAAAATTATGCTTAACCGAACTTTAATCACAAATGAAAACTTTAGGAACCCAGATTCTACAGAAGAATTTACAAACATTACGGTAATAACAACCAATCTGTATAGCAGTATAAATGTTTCGCTCTTAATTTGGACTGGTTTTCATGAAAAATGCAAACGAAAAATGGTTATACATCGTTTTCCCCTTTCGTTTTTGCGTCGACTTCAAAATATTTGTTTAAAAGTAGTATCGATGGTGTTCAAATAGAATTATTTTTTTACTTTTTAGAGCAATTTCCAGCTGCAGTTTTGAAGTCGCTTCTTTTTTATATTTTTTTCAAAATTATTTTGTACTTCCTTGACTAAAAAGTGCTAGTGCTTGCTTGCGGCAAATGAATGAATTGTGAGCCCGCGTTTTTACTTACCACTTCAATGAGCTGTGACAATTTCAGCTTGATGTGTACTGTTAGCGGATCTGTAACGTTCATGACGGGTCTGACAAGCTTATTGTAGCGGGATATGAGATCATCGTATAATCTTCGAGCATCAGGATTTCCAACACTACCTGCAATGAGAAGAATTGCTTTATAACTCATTTATAAATATTAAAAGTGATTTAAATAAAATGTTTTATTTTGTATATCAAGAAACATCCTTCCCTATTTTAATGTGTTTATTTCTTTAGTATATACTAAACGTCTTTTGTATAAAAATGCTTAAATGTCCGAAAAATATTATTCCTGATCCAATAAAAAGCTTAGAGATTCAATATAAGATTCAATAAAATTTTCTTGGCAATGCTTTTATATGTGAAATAGACATGAAACATCTTAAGAGTCTTATGTATCAAAATGCCTATACGTCCCAAAATGTTATTCCTAATTAAATAGTAAAATATTTATTATAGTATACAGATACAGCTTAAATGTACTTTTGCAATGTTTTGATTTGTGACGCTAGAGAATCTTATTCTGTACGAAAGAACTATTCTTAGTGACTTCGTTAAGTTTTCCTTTTTTAAATAGACATAAAAAATCGTAGGAGTTTTTTTGATCCAAATACTCATGTGCCCTCCAAAATATTACATCTAATGTATTCTACTTTAATGTGAAATATCCATAAGTTTAAAGTTTTTATTTCTTGAAGCAACACAGTATTTTTGGCACTATAACTAGTAGAGGAAGATGAGGCAAGGGGAAATAACTAACTTGCATTTTTCATAATAAACAAATTGGAATTTTGTTTTGAAAAGTACAGTATATAAAGAAAGAGCAATGTATTTTTAATTATAACACTTATACGAAAATATTACTTTCCAATTTCGGCAGTAAATTTGGGCCTTCAGATAAAAATGAAAAGTCATCATTTTACTCCATACATGGGGAAAGGACGGTTATAATTCTTTGTAAGTTATATTTTCTATTTGATTATTTAAAAAAATTTTCCTTCAAAGAAATGTATAAATAAATGAATGAATGGTATAAATAAATGATGAAACAATAAACGAATAAATAAAATAATAAATACGTTAATATATAAGTAAATTAATGAGTAAATAAAATAGTTATCAAATAAGGAAGTAAATGAGTAAACACGTAATAATTCAATAAATAAATGAAAAGAATTAGTTCAATGTGCCCTGCATGACCTTAAAACGCTTTCAGACGGAATTATGAAATACTTAACCAAAAATATTTTTATTTGTTAGACAGTATGCTGTGGTAGAGAGTATTTTATAGAAATATTCCATGTTTGTAGAAAATAAATTAAAAGCGTTATGACGCGTCCAATAATACGGACAAATATTTTTGAATTTAATATTTCAGATTTAAAAAAAAAATGAAATGTTAAAAAAAATTCACTATAAACTAGTCTCTAGATAATAATAAAACATAATATAAGCATTTGAAATGATTAATAAAAAATTATATATTTTTTAAAAAAATCAGAAAAACAAATTCGCTTTCGCAACGAGAATTCGTGGTTGGGAAAATGTGTCAGTCCCAATCTTCCAATCCCTATTTCGTAATGTTGTCAATCCCAAAACGAAAAAAATGGGAAAGATAATAATTAGCAGAATGTAAAAAGTTAACTACGAAAAAAATCGAGTAATTTAATCAATTAATAAATGGTTAGCACATGTTTAAAGTTCATTGACGGCACGCCACGTCTGAGATGGTTAACAAAATGTATGACTCATTTAAAACTAAAACATGCTTACCACAAAATAAACAAGTAGTACTGTACTGATCATCAGTAGATCGCAATTAGTTTTTAAAATGTAAGTAACAAGAAAACTTTTTATATACCATAAAATATTACGGTAAGAGTCAAATTTTTAAATGATTGGTATTATCATATTCCTTGATCTTCAGATATAATCCATTTTTTTTTAATGGAATCAACTACATGTTTAATAGCGTAGTTGAAATATTGCTAGATAGATGACGCTGCAAACTACGAAATATTTTACCATTTCACTTTGCCCCGCTATTTCACTTTACAACACATTCCCCCACAGAAGTTGCAGAAGTTCAGTAACTTACGCAGAAAAGCCAATATTTATACAAATGAAAGCAATATTTTAAGTTTAGTTTAAGCATGGGACGATTCGTTATTAGCATTTAAGTTACTATTCCGAACTCCTGTTATAATATTGTTCAAAAAATACAAGAATTTCGATTTCTTAAGTTGGTTCATTCTAAAACAGGCGCCCCTAGGAAGATTTTCGTCATAAAATCCATGAAACAATGTTTACGCCTAACTACAACAATGACTAAATTTTTTGAATTAAAAACGAGCTGATGTGTGCATCACATGAATTCCTTTTACTCCAATTTAATGTCATTTTCCTATTATTGACAATTTTAATGTGATTCAAAAGTTTACTTTAAATATCACAAACAGTGGCCAAATCACAAAACCAGATTTTTTAAAAAAAAATCGCAAAATTTGTCGCCAAGTTGGTGACAAAACTTGGCGACCAAAAGACTATTGATATATTGCCAAGTGTCCAACAAATTATAACACCACTCGAGTTTACATCGAAATTAACAAAGATTTCCCCCAAAAAAGGGACAAAAGTCCCCTTAGGAACATCCAAATTCAACCAAAAGAGAAGGTGCACAACTAGGCCCCATTAGGAGTCTACGTACCAAATTTCAACTTTCTAGGACATACCGTTTTGAGTTATGCGAGATACATACACACATACGCACATACATACGTACATACGGACATCAAGAGAAAATTCGTTGTAATTAACTCGGGGGAAGTCAAAAGGGATAATTCGAGTGTCTGTAGGTTTCTAGGCATATATCCACGTGAGGTCGGGTCGAAAAAAAAACTCAACATTCATTCGTGGGTGAGAAAAATGGAAATTAAGGCCGATTTTTGAGTGAAATTTTTTTCGCGAATACAATACTTCCTTTTTTGTAAAAGGAAATAAAAAGGAAAGGCATAAAAATTTAAATTTTGAGTCATGAAATTGCTCTTTCCTACACGTTGACGGAAAATTATACACATTTTTTTTAAAAATTTATTCAAGCCTGATTTTCGAAAATGCGTCACGTGATACGACTTTTATTTTTGAGGTCGACCATGTAACGCCAGGCAACGCAGCTAGAGTTTACATAAAAAGTTCGCAATAATACGAAAAGGTATCCCCTAGTAGATAGCTTTAAGTTTACCTGTTTTTACAAATTTTACTTTTTTTCAGATTTTGAGTTATAACTTAATTTTAGTAGCGTTTCATGAATCAAAAGGTTAGTAACTTTAAACATTGTATAACATAGTTTGAATGAATGAAAAGTGATATGAGTTTTTAATTATTGCAGAAATGTGTCCAATTTGCCAATTATGGCAGGTTGAGTGGATAGTGATGGAAAGGGAACCAAATCAATGCAATAAATTGTTAGAAGCAGTTTCTTTATTGGTGTAAATTAATTTTCCTGTTATTATTGAAAAATTTCAGGATTAGCTAAATTAGTCTGTGTACAAATTTATCAATTAGCACAGTTATTCTGTCCGTAACATTGAATTCGGACACTGTTCTCAAGATTTATCAACACATGAATGGGTTACAGCATTGAATTATATTGTTGGGAAACGTGGTCCGCTAATTCACTTCGTTCGAAAGCGTCAGTTGAAATGTCATTTATATTCACTACATTTGCATTTGAGACAGTGAGAAGCAAAGGGATGTAAGTGGCAAAATTAAAAAAATTGGAAATAACCAGTACAAATGGTAGGTGAACCTCTCCTCTGTCTTGGGACAAGAGACGGTTTAAGGACCTTTTATATAGTTTCTGCTATACAGCATGATTTAGAAAAAAAAAAAAAAAATCAATGAAAGCCTACCTAGGCTGTTATCTTTAAACGCGTTTTACTCAAAACTTGAAAATGTTCACTTACATCCCTTTGCTTCTCACTGCCTCATTTAATCTTAACACCAAACGACGGAGCACATTTTAAAATTATTCTTGTCCATCATGAAATTAAAACATCTTAGATTCTTAAAAATTTATAAGTAAATAATCTGAAAGGAAAAATTGTTAAAATTAGAATATTTTTACTTTATGAACGTGTTTTTTTTTTTGATCCCAATACATTCTCAAAACCATGCACACACACAAATACTCATGATGGAACGACAAAAGGGTCGCCTCAACTGCGTCAATGTTACGCGTTACGTTGTTTTGGCAACCGCTAGTCGTTTCGTTATGTGTCTGCCGTTAACGCTCAACAGTTTGAACATTTCAAGTAACCATGAGCTAAACTTAAAGTAGCATAACATGTGTGATCAGTATTTAAATGTAAAATAAACACATAAGTGAGATTTTTCATTCCATTAAGTGCGTATGCTTCTTTTCTGGTGGATTGAGTAGTTTGATTTCAAATTCAGTTTATGATTTTTTACGGCAGAATAAATATTTTCCTGTTTTCTTTACTGTAAACGCGGTTTACTTTGGTCCATATTTTGAAACCTTTCTTATCTTTTCTCATACTTAATAATATTATAACTATTCATATTTCCAGTAACTCTCGGGATAATCCGTCTAAGTGCAGCATGCCAGAGTGTGTTAATCTGAATTCCTTCTTCCTTTTTGTTAAAATTGTAGGGATGTTTGAAAATTTAGGGGATGTTGAGATAATTTTAGTCAACCAAAAACAGCGACGGATATCCAGCAGCCAATCTCCAACCAGAATGAAAAGAGCTCAAGTTTCAGCCAACCAGAAACAAGGACGAACGTTCATCAGCCAATCCTGGCCCAAAACGAAGGGAGAGCTAGCTCTTCCCACATAAATATTGACAATACTTCGAAATCTGCATCAGTTACTAGGAAGTCGCTTCCCTGGAAGGTTCGACAACGTAAACACTGAAGATAACCGTCGCAGATGCGGTCGAAACGTTTGGGGTAGAAACACTCAGACCACGGCACAACAGCCCGGAATCTCACAACATCATTGACACCGGACGTAGCCTTCATTCTTACACTGATCACTTTGTTTCAAAGTATAATTATCAGTTTTAATTGTTTTTTATTTGGGACAATGTTACCCTTATGTTTGGGTTACTTTGGCCTATAGTGGTTTTCCCTACTAAAATCATTGTAGAACTAACTAGAGCGAAAGAAACATGTGTGTTTACAGGGAAAACTATTTATTTGAAAGAAAAAAACATTTTACAAGAAGTTTGAGTCACACGCATTTGTTTTAAGGGAAATTAAAAATATTTATGTAGTGTATGTGTGCATATCTAGTTATTGTTTCAGAAATTACCAACGGAGAGTCGTCATATTTTCATCAGGTTTAGAGATTGAATAATTTTATTAAATAACACAACTCGTAAAACAAAGGATACTAAATTTTCGGGCACTTCCAAAACTTTTTGGTGCGTTCCGTACTCTCAACTTAGCTCCTTCTTCTCTCGCATGAACAGCTTTCTCCGGAAACCTGAGATTATTTCATTCTACAATAACAAAATTTCGTAAAATTTCCGAAAAAATTACCAAAATTTGTAATAAGTAGATGCAACTGGATCAATGTTTTCTAAACCTCCTGTAACTTTTAGTTCCTCATCATATTCCATAATAAAAGCCATGTAACTGAGCCCTGATATGATAGTTAGAATCTGTGGTTGGAAGTAGCGCGTTACAAGTAGCGACGCAACTGTAGTAGCTACTTTTTAGTAGTTCGTAGTGTAGCGTACTACTTTTTAAGAAAAAAAGTAGAGTAGCGATTAGTTCGATACAAAAATAAAAGTAGTTTGTAGCGATTTCTAGAAACTACTTTTCAATAAAGTTTCAAAAAAAAAAAAAAAAAACGAATTTTCAAACGAATCTGACTAGTGCAAGTCTTACACGAGTAAAAATAGCCTCGTAAGCCTCTGAAAAATACGAGTTGACGTCTAACATATTATTTTGACACCATACGTTCTACCTGATTTGATTTGTGATAACACACATTGTGGTATATAGCTATTCCCAGCGGGGAAGCTTTTACCTCTTATAATCCACAAGCTTTTTCCGTATTTTATTTCCAGGACAATACACATGAAAGATGTACATTACATAGGAATGAAAGAACACTCAGGGCTACAGGCGGGAATCGAACCCGCGCCTCTCTGCTTACAAAGCAAGTTGGCGAAACCAGACGGCCGCCGAGACCTCGTTCTACCTGTTTGACGCCATTAGTTTGTTTGGCATCGAAACTTTCTCCTTTTCCAAATATTCGTCTTGAATAGAGCATGGCTTAGAAAGAAAGGAATAAGAAATAACTGCCAATTTAGTACCGTTTGTGTGTTTTCTGGCAGCAGAGAATGTCCCGGGGCCTCAGTGGCCGAGCGGTCTAAGTGACTGCTTGACATTGCCACACTTGAGGCGGTGAGTTCGACTCCCACCCTCGCTTTGGTTGTACTTTCTCTTCTTTGTGATGTAAATTCTTTCCATGTGTTGTTTATATGTCTAATAAAAAATATATCATGCGTAAGGGAGGCAAGGCACTCATATTGTAGTCCTCATCAAAACAAACCTGTGCAATTAAGCACCGAAAGAAAGAAAGAAAGAAAGAATGTCCCGTGTATGAACATTTTAGCTGTCATTGAGATTATTGTGCCAATATCCATGTCACGAGTACTCGATATTTTCTGAATTATTTGTTGGCAGCACTGAGACTCTTACAAAAAAGGGCGTTGCTGTATTGGTTCGAATGTTCGTCTGCTGTCGATGTTGAGTTTTGAAATGCGCCGTTATTTTATACAATTTTTAATGTACATACGTTTCTAGTTTCAAATTAAAGTTCTAACAAGTTTAAAAATGTTGAACTGTCGTTTTTTCGAATTGAATAGAACATTGCTCTCCCAAACACCTAAACTATTTCGTTGGTGAATAGAACATATTTTGGTGCCTCAACCAGGTTCCTTTAGATTGTTGAAAAAGGTTGAAAACTCGGAACTACACATATATATATATATATTTGGATTATCGAAAATTTGGACATGTACACAACTTGAGCTATCGAAAAATTGGATTGTTTTGGAAAATTGGACAATTTTTGCTGTTGTGCAATTGGATACCTAAACAACTTTGGACAGTTGAACCTTCTCAGAAAGGGGTAAGTAAAAATACCCACTTTTACGTTATTTGATATTTGAACTTGTTTTTTTGCCATTCATTATGGACTTAAAGCATTGAAAGCTATACGAACATCGTATCGAAAACTAACTACACGCATATTGTAATAGAATAGAAGAAAAACTTAGCAATACAAGCGCGACTATTAAGGAGTTTGAGGATTTGAAAATTTAGCTAGACAAAAAAAACTGTTCTTTTGAAAGATTTAAAAGATCAAATTTTTGCGTACATTAAAATTAAAAATTTATCGAACATTTTTAAAATTTAACAACATTAGCACATCTGGTAATCAAAAGGTTTCGGGGCTTGAAAGTTTAATTTTAATTAACACTGTGCACTTGCCTAAACTTCGCATAGATAAATATTACGGTGAAAGGGATAGATATTTAAACTTTTGGAGTCTGATTGAAAATGCAGTTCATAAAAAGCCTTCGTTAACAGATGGGCGATTCTCGAAAAAATGTCCCGTGCTTAACGCTTAGTTTTTATTTTTATTCAAGTAACTATTAATTGAATATGGAATTAACTGTCATGCTTTCCCAACAGCATTATTTTTTTAAGGCTTTGGTTAGCTGGAAAAAATAAAAAACTTAGCGTTACGCGCACGGGACATTTTTTCGAAAATCTTCCAGATGTTGACCGATTTTCGAATCTAAAATCTGTACTTGGTGGTTGGGTTTCAAATGCAGTGAGTAAGTGGATTTGCGTCAACAGTGGAAAACTAGAAGATTGCGATTGAAATTCTTCAATTTTATTTCGGAAGAAATTCGTATTTAGTCCAAGCTCTCTTGAACAATTTGTTAAATATTCAATGTGTGTAAAAAAATTCTAGGGACTTTTATGCATTACGTGTTTTTTCTTTTAATGATAAATGCATTGTTGAAATTGGAAGCCTGGAATCTCATAATGTTGCTGCTGACACATGTAGTACACTACTTTTCCCTTTTATCTTGAAAGTTCTTCCATCTGATTTAACCCTCAGATTTACGCGAGAACAATCTCAGAAGACAAATTTGAGCGTTCAAGACTTAAATGGAATTTGTTCGAGGTAGAAATTGAGACGAAAGAACGAGTTGACGCAATACAAAAAAGCGGAAACCCAAATTCCCCATGGTCAAAATATTCCACACTTTGAAAAGAATAAATTTGCCTTTGATAAATCGAAGAACTTTTCCAAAAAAACATTTCGTAAAAGAAATACACTCTTTCTGCAGTTTGAACTCTTGACACCTCTCGATAAATGCTGTATTTTTGGTTTAAATTCAGATCATGATAGTGAAAGTTGTTGCTCTTTAACTGCTGACGCAAATAAGGGCAAATTTGAAAACGTACCGGAAGGTGTTTTGTTTGCTTGCAATCATTTCATAGAATTATAGACTGCCATAAAGTGATAAATCTTGCAATTTTTGTACAAAGAAACACAATGTCACTTTGTTATAGGAAAGAAAATTTTAAGAATAAAGTACAGGTTATTCTAATAAAGCTGATAACATTGTTTCAAATAGTGTCGTAGAGGGGTCATTATAGAACTTTGCTTCAAACTGCACCCTTTTAATTAAGGGCGTAAGGATACTGATAAAGTTTTACCTTTGCCTTCTCGACACGGGTAGACTTTTATCCAGAAGGATATATCTAGATCCTTGAGGTTACATACATTAGGAAAAGAAGAGTTGTTAGTTCATACCTTCGTGCCGAAAATTTCCTCGTTTGTCCTCGAGTAGATAATCAAAATAAAAAATAAACTGGATTGTACAGAACTTGAAATGAAAGCTCTTGAGATTGACGAAATGACTCATGCTACTTTAGAGTCAGCCCCCCCCCCCCCGCAGAAGTACATGAGGAGCTGAAATCTAAGGGGTTATTGTTAGCCGATGTTAGTGATAATGCTATACGGGGGTGAAGGCATTTCTTTGCTGATAGGCGCTTAAAATTATTGGAAAATTGTTACGGGGAAAATTGAACGCTTGAATTCCGCTTTAGTAGCAACTGAAACTAAGTTAGGTTGGCATTTAATGGGCAAGTTAAAAGAAGATAAGACTGATTTTGAATTGGGAAGTAAAATCTTTATCGCTCTTAATATTTCATCTCTGTTTGTCCACTCTCCTAACATAGAAAACTTATGGAGATTGGATGCTTTAGGAATTCGTGACCCCACAGAAAATAAAAATCTAGAACAAGATGCGTTCAATACTTTCGAGAAAACTGTTACAATTAATGATGAAGGGCGTTATGAAATCAGGCTACCCGACTTGAAGGGTTCGAGGATTTAGAAAGTAACCTAGAAACATCAAAACAAAGATGCAGGTCTACTACAAACAAATTGCATCGGGAAAACAGGTATTTTGAGTACGACGTAGTATTTAAGGAATGGTTAGAAGAACGAATCATTGAGGAAGAACCTTAAAGGAAAATAGATAAATCAGCTCATTATTTGCCCCATAGAGGTGTTGACAAGGACCATTCGTCTACGAAAGTACGTCCTGTGTTCGATGCCAATTTAAAACTAAACAAATGCAGTCTATTAATGACTTTCTGCTAAAAGGTCCAAATCTTTTGGAACTAATCCCTCCTCTTTTGATTAAAATCTAGCACTCAATCGTTTCTGAATTATTTGTCGGCAACACTGAGACTCCTACAAGAAGGGCGTTGCTGTTTTGGCTCGTGGCTATTTGAATGTTCGTATGCCGTTGATGTTGAGTTTTGAAATGGGCCGTCTTTCTACACATTTTTAATGTACATACGTTCCAGTTACAAATTAAAGTTCTAACAAGTTTAAAAATGTTAATATCGTTTTCTCGAATTGAATAGAAAATTGCTCTCTCAAATAACTAAGCTATTTCGTTGGTGAATAGAACGATCCACATAATATGGAAGCTACTGCAAATGTTATAGGATAGGAAGTTATTAAACTGCCCTAGCAGGCTAACAATAAATATTACAGTGTTATAGACACGTATGATTAAGGAAATTTTTCGGCTCTCCTCTGATATGCCCCCCTCTTGGCGAGATTTTAATTTTTCGCTCGATACGAAAATCGCCAATAAGGTGATAACTTGGCAACCCTGGTTTTGCAACTTGAACGCTGGAAAGTAGTTTCTCGAAGTTTGTCTTTTTGCACGTGTATGTGTGGTAGGAGGGTAGGTGCTCATATGTTTCGCTCTTAGGGAGATTTTAAGTTGAATACTCTAAAATAAAGTTTCAATTCAAACTTTATTTTAGAGTATTCTTTTTCTTGTTGTTTTTTAATGTTAATTTAGTTGAATTTTCTATTTTAATTATGAGTTCGGTTTGTGATGTTGTCCAAATGTATCAATTGAAATTTTTGAATGAATCTTCTTTTTCTTTTTTCGTCAGGTCGTCCAACGTTTTGGACGTACCGGAGTCCTAAATAGATTTTTTATATTTAAACTAATTGAAAATAAAGAGGTTTTTTTTTAGAATTTTTAAGGGAAATTGGTTTACTTAAGAATGAAATGTTATGTTCTAGATGTAATTCTGTTATGAAAATTAAAAAAAACTAAAAAATGTTCAGATGGGTTAATTTTTTTTTTGTAGAAAGGTTATTGGGGGTGTTTGTGGAAAAGAAGCAACGATCAGGAGTGGGTCATGGTTTAGTTCTAGCAAGTTGAAAATAGAGGAGATTTTTTTGATAACATATGAGATTTTAATTGGGACCAAAACTGCTGATATTGAAAGTCAATATTTTTTTTCATCACAAACTTTAGCCGATTGGCGAAATTATATTAATGAAGAAATATTAAATTACATTGAATTAAAATCCGAACAAATATTCCTAAGAGCGGAACATATGTGCACTGCCTCACGTGAGGAAGTAAAAAGAAAAGTAAAAAAGGTAAGTGAACATATTTTGAATTATTGTGTTTTTAGTGTGTTTCTGGTAGTTTGTATTTTGGTCTGGTTGGCATTTTTGTAGCACAAAAATGGTGTTAATTTCACATAAAATCTGTGACTTTATTGTATACTGAACGGAGGAGATCTGTGACTTATATCCGACTGTGATGTATATTAAAAGTCGGAGGGATAACGGACCGAGCGGTAGCGAGGTCCTGGCGAGCCCGAGGTCTCATAGTACTTTCGTAATGAGACCTCGGCTGAGACCGAGGGCTCGTATCCCGGAGAAACAACGGAAAAAAAATTAATGCATTAATTTTCATTAAATAATTAATGACATAATTTGAATTTTTCCTGTTGGCGCTAAAAAAGCATCGCTAAGAACGATGTATGACATATGACGTCATACATAGTTTTCTTGGCGACGCTTTTTTGGCGCCAACAGGAAAAAGTCGCCAAGAGGGGGGTATATCAGATTTGTTCCAATTTTTCTTTTTCATGTTAAGTTTGCCCGTAAAGAAAAAATCTTTAGGTATCAATGCCGTCCGCACATGCAGTCGAATCTCAACTTACGCTAGGGATGAGTTCCCAAAATTATTCGCGTAGATTGATATTTCACATTGTGGAAAAGGGTATCTATACGATTTTTATGTTCATACCAATTATTTTAGACTCTTGAAATCGCCCCTAAAACTGTTTCATTCCATTTCTTAACTTCACATTACCGAATTTAAACATAGAGAACTGAAATTTTACTGTACTTAAAAAAAGCTGTGTTTTTGAATAAAAATGCTGTATTGCACAAAAGCAATAGGAGAGAATAGCATAAAATTAAACAGTATGTACGGTACGTAGAGTATGTAGCAAACATAAAATGCAGCGCTACAACAGTAGATACAGTAATAATATTCGACGCATCTTTTAGTTCAAGCACATCGAAAATCTGTACATTTCTTTTGCGTCAAACTTTCTGATTTTCCTTCCATTTTCAAGCTTTAGATAAAAAGTCCGCTTATGTGAAATTATGTTTCATCAACTTTATATTTACACTGAAAAAGATGCGGAGTGGCGATTTTAACATTAACAATCTGATGTTTCGACTAGTACGGAGTGGGGAACTTCCACTTTCAGTGATGCTAAAGGGGAAAGTTCATTCACGAAACTAATACTTAGTGCCAAGAAAGAAGGTGATACGTAAGCCCTCCGCGTCTGCTCCAAAAAGTTTCGTGTTGCGGGTGAGGAATTCGCGTGAGCTGTAAAAAATTCGTTACTCGAGAAAAACTCGCTGTCAGTCGAATCGCGTTGTAGGTCACTGTAGAAATTACACATTGAAGGAAAAGTAAGCAGTTTTATGTTTCATATTTCGGATAATTATTTTTTGACTATACATAGTAGTGCTGTTTGGGATATTTTTCCTATTTCTTTATTTTTTTCTTTTTAGTGATTGTTGATATATTAACATAATAATAAAAGACTATTGGGATGCTTTTCATCATCTAAATCAATTTTATGCATATGTATGTATGTATAATTTAAAATTTGATTATGACTGGATCTATTTTTCAAGTAACCGAGTTGCACTTGAATTAAATATTTATGGTTAGGAAAGGATTAAAAATTTGAAGGTTGAATTCTTTTCACTACAAATCCTTTCTTGCAGGGAATATTCGTAAAAACCATAAAAAAAGTTAGGATTGACATTGGCTCATCAAAGGAAATAAAGAATAATTTAGTAATATTCCATGTTCAGATGAGTCACTATATTAATCTAAACCCTTTTTTGAATTTGTTCCTTCAATCCTCAAACGATGTGTATAATTTTTATTTATTGAATTTTTAAAAAGTAGCGAAGTAGGGACTACATTTCAAAAGTAGTTTGTGGTTGCTACATTTTGAAAAAAAGTAGTTGTAGGTAACTACATTTGTACTAAAGTAGTTATAGTTAACTACATTTGTACTAAAGTAGTTGTAGTTGTATTTCGCTACAAAAAAAAAGTACTGTAGTTTTTCCAACTACTGGTTACAATCTGTAATCGCTCTCTTAATCCGTTGCTGGGAATTCCTGTTTTTTCTCAAGTTTTTCCGATTCATAGATTTGCTTTTAGCTTTTCTTTTCCAAATCTCCCTGACTTTTTTTTTCAAGTATTTATGCTGAGTCAAAGTAGGTTTTAATTTTTACTTTAGGAGATGTATTATTATTGTGAATCTTTTAATGAAAAACCTTAACAGAAATGAGAAGTACGACTATGGTAAAACAAAGTATTGAATGGTGTTTATAAATAAGTACTTAAACTTTCAGCTGATATAGAACTGCTTCTAAATGTAAAAGTCTGAGGGTTTATAAAGACACACGTTAGCACAAGGAACACAAAGCCACTGATGCTGCTCCTTGAGGAGAGCTATGAAACTGTTTAGTATACATTAAGGAGTGCTTGAGACTCTCCTTTAGCGGATTTTGACAAAATATATTTTAAATTTGCTTCTTGAAGGTTTACAGAGAACGTTATAACTTTTTCTCAATCTGAGTCAAAGAAGGACCCTAGGGCCAAAGTATCCCGCGTTTACGGTACCCACTCTTTTTATTCATGCCAATTTTTCTAAGACTAACAAGAAAGACCTAAGATACTATAATTCATAAATTCTGAAAATTAACCCAGAAAGGGTCGTCCACAAAATGATATCATTCTTTGGGGGGGGGGGGATGTGATTGTTTGTAACAAGAGGAAGGGAGGGATTAATAAGTAGTGTGACATCACGCATTTTCTTGAACAGTAGGATTATGTAATAGAGCGTGACAAGAGGAACGGGGAGATAACGTGAAGTGTGACATTTTGAGACAAAGGAGGTGGGTGTAAAAATGATGAAAAAAGATGTGACATCATTTATGAACAATCTCATAACATTCTCCCCTCGAAAAATATTTCTCAGTTAATCATTTCTTTTTTGCTTCTAAACAACAAAAACTAGGAAATACTTCTTATTTTCCAAGAGAAACGGCAGTTAAGAAAAAGTAATCCAAATCGTATTTCAGGACCGAGTTGAATCTTTTGTTGGTGGAAATCCACCTTCCTATATTGGACGTTAGCCAAATAAAATTATCTCGCTACAAATAAAAGATTTTAGCCATAAGTACATTAAAAATTTACTTTGTGAGACAAGATTGGATTTGTTTTAGATTGTATAAAGGAAAGTCATTCTAAAGTATTTGAATTCAAAATGTCATGTTCTTTTACGTTTGCAATGTACTCTATCTTCTAGACTTATGATGTAGATTCTTTGAATCTTTTAATACTGAATGTGCCTCATATTTTGTCCTATGATAGTTGCAATATATCTTACCGTAAATGGATAGGTGATATTTTAATTGTTTTTCGTTTTATTTTATAATGGAATTGCGAATTGGTTTCTAACCTAGCTTATTCCCCACCGACCTAGTAGCTCATTCTCCAAGAGCTTTTTATTTCTGTTTGAAAGTATTTTTTAATTAAACATTAAATGTAAGTAGGGTCATTTGGGGTAGAATTAAACAGAATTTCAACGTTTCCTCTTTAAATCCTTTTCTTCTGGATAAATCTGGAGTTTAAGTTTTCTGCATTGTGTCTAAGACAACACTCTCTGACACTAACTAGGTAGGAGAAATTTGATTTGATGATTGATTGTCAGCAAGTATATTTCTCGTCACCCCTGAGACTATGGGGTAAATGACCCCCCCTTCCCACCTTATTTTCCCTTGCGGCTAATGATATACTAGCATAAAAATAGATAATCGCAATTTACGCAGTTTAGAAAATAAAGAAGTTCTACTCAAGCAATAATCAAACTGTGTCTTGTAGGTCACGTGATCGGCTGGATTACCGAACGTAATCCAACATAATTTAAAAAGAAAAATTATGCCAAAATTTAATAATGCGCTGAATTCATGTAAAATAACATACAAAAGTGTACTTTACATTGAAATTTAATCTTCCCAAAAGAATAGGAAGAGTGAAACAGTTTTTTCCATTCACCGTCGAGTATTTAAGGGTTAAATGTAAACGCCTAAATTGCAAATCCAAAATACCTGGGAAGGAAAAATTGCCAAATAAATAGTTTTTAGTAACCTTTAGACATGACAATTAAAACTTGTTGAAACCAGTTACTTCGCATTTGTAGACCTTCCACAGAGGAAATTGTAAGATTTTTCAACTTTAAAAAACTACTTTTTTCAGCGTTCTTCGCCAGTGGACCAGTTCTGACCTGGGGTTGCCAGTCGGTGGATTTTCGAGATGCAGAAAACCATCAGAGCCCATGTCGTATGAGTAGGTGGCATGTAAAAAAGATCCCTTGGGTATTCGTTTGGCTTAGAATTCCTTCGGCTAAATTAAATTCCAAGTGCAATTTCGCATCAAATGATGCGAAATTGCACTTCGCACATGATGCGATGCCCAGGTGCTTCCATCTTTTGGAAACTGGGCGTCCAAATTATCCATGCCATCGACATCCTGCGCCTTGATGGTGGCACATGAAAGACTGGATCTCGTATCGGAGGATCACACTAGGTCTGTTAAAGACTAAAAGGCATTAGAACGCAGCCCCCATTAGGAAAAAAAACCGTTTTCAGCGTGTCATCTTCAAGCAATGATGACGCCTGCAAAACTGTTTGCAAACACCAGGAACTCTCAGAATGTCTTTTTAGTTAAATAATCTTCACCCACCAACAGTTTAGCTTCAGAAATTAGCACAAGTAGTGTGGTAATCAAGTTTATTTACACTCTTATTCAAGTATTTCTAGTTTGAATAATAAATTGAACGAATCTTCGAAAATGTTTGTAGTTATGCATCTATGAGGGTCAGTCAATAAATAACGAAGCAGAGGTTATAAAACAGTCTTTATTCGATATTCTTCAAAAATACTGACCGAAAGTGTTTAAACACTGATCCCACTGGGAAATTAGTTGCACAATTCCGTGCTCATAAAAGTCCTTTGGCTGCTGCTGGAACCAATTGCGCACGCTCTTCTTTACTTCATCGTCCGAATGAAATCGTTGCCCCCGAAGTGCCTTCTTGAGTTCACCAAAGATGTGGGATCATATGGGAAAGATCTGGACTAGAAGCGGGGGAAGGGTTAAGACTTTCCACTTAAAATTCCGAAAAAGTTCCTCAGTTTGCATTGGCTGTCCGTGGTCTAACGTTATCGTGCAACAAGATGACAGCACGCGAAAGTTTATCGGAACCTCACACAGTCAATGCAAAAAAGGAACTTTTGCAAAAATTTTAAGTGGGAAGTCTTGAATCATCCCCCACATAGTCCAGATCTATCTCCATATGGATCCCAGATCTCTTGGCAACTTCAAGAAGGCACTTCGGGGGCAACGACTTCATTCGGCCGATGAAGTAAAGGAGTTCTTGCGTAATTGGTTCCTGCAGCAGCCAAAAGACTTACGAGCACGGAATTAAGCGACTAATTTCCCAGAGGGATAAGTGTTTAAACAAATTTCGGTCAGTATTTTTGAAAAATGTCGAATAAAACCTATTTTATAGCCTCTACTTCGTTATTTATTGACTAATCCTAATATAATGGAAAATTCAGACACATAACGTCCCGTCCATTGGCACAAAACCTATTGAACACATTTCTGTACTTTCATATTATTTCCATAGCAATTTAATAGAGTTGCGTATAAAAATGTCTGTTGTCTAATGCAAAGCTTATGATCTTTAAAGGGTTAGGAGGAAAAAGTAGTCGATTATTTCATTGAATTTGAGAAATGAAAAGACGTTTTCGTTAAGTTTTGCTGACTCTCAATTAGCATTGTTTCATTAGATGAGGTTTTAAACTGCGAGGACTCAGTACTTGAGATATTTCTATTAACGAGCCCACTTCCAAGCGAACTTCCCATCAGCAGAAGGGTCAGACAAAGAAATGGAAAAATGGGAATTGCTCTGCGGGGCTTTAAAATACCAGAGCTTGAGCATCGATTACCATTCTTTGCACTAGCATAGTGTGGAAAAAAAGAAGCTTCGTAACTTGCATTTCGAGAGCGATCTAATGTTGAACAGATGTAAAATAGCGAAAAAGTTCCTCGCTTATCACCGAAAGGTGCCGGCAACTTGCCAGAAAACGCATCAAAAGGGAATTACGCTTCGTGAGCTGCTTCGAAAGGACACTATTGATTCCATATTTTGAGAATTGAGCCACTTTTTGAATGGGGCAGAAATTATTAAAACTCACGTAAATACTAATCAGAATTCAAAGCAGGAATGGCTGGAAGCGAATAGCGTCAGCAACAAAGAAAGGGACGATTTCTTCATCTGATAAAGGTCTCAATCCGAAAAGGGACATTGAAATGGCCAACATTCGACCACATGCTTTGGATTTTCAATTTATCCGAATACATTGCTTGGTGGATATTCCCAGTAAGTTTATGTGGACAAAAAGTTTGTATTTAACTAATAAAACCACTTCTTTTGTAACCTCACGCAAAAAACACCAACTGATTAACAACAACAATTTTATTGGTAATGGCAATAGTTTGCCATTACCAATCATTACCTTGAATAAAATATGAAATATTGTGCTTCAATGCATCTAGTTTCTTGCTAAAACTATGATGGCACAACACGTGACACCAAAGTTTCAGGAATGTCACTCCTAGTCATACAGGAGTCGCGATGCGACGCATTTGTGACACTAGAAACTTAAGTGCCCGGACCTAAGCGGCGTGGCAAGTGAGGCATTTGCAGGTTTGCATCATAGTGCTGAATAAGAGATAGTCTCCAGTACCGTGCACCCAAGGTAACTACTAGGGACCGACCCTAGGACTTTCGGACGCACGGATTTCGCAAGCACTTACTCCGCATGTACTCGAACACATTTGTGACGCGTTTCATTTGACGTTATGTGACGTCACTCTTTTGACTCACTTTGCGACATTGTGAAGACTTCACTGCAAAGTCGCTTTGCTGCAGAAAATAACTGTATAAGAACATAAAATGTAATTATTTCTTTTGAAAAGCAAATATAAAATACAGTGTAATAAAAAAAATCTACGGGAATTTGTTAAAAAACTGAAATTTGACTCATTGCAATTTTACCCTCGGTCTTTCTACACTGTAATTATAATTAAATTTTCCTTGTTTGGACCCCTCACCCTCAGATCATGTTCTAACACAAGTAAACCATTGAAATTTGCTGGAATATGGGGAAAAAGAAATTTGAAAGTAAAAAAAATATATTAGTTAAATATTTTACCACAAGATGAGAAAGGAATGCAACATGATAGAACATTAATGCAAGGACAAAAAACTTGATTTTAGGACATAATTTGTTCTCATTGCTAACTACGCACCTTATTATTTCATTATAGCACGACTTAAATCTGAAAGAAATAATACCCAAAAGTTTGATTTCAATATTTTTATTGAATAACTAACTGGAATATTAAGTATGAAAGTATGTTTTTATTTGCTAAATTCCTGATTACAAGTTATTGAAGCTTGCATTACGTCTGTTGGAGACTTCGGTTTTGTTTTTCGTACTTTCAAAAATACTGGGAAAGAAACTTAAAAACGTCATGTGCAGGACATATCACACCCCGGCTACGAATGTGACGTAATTCAATATTTTGGTAAAACGTACACTGCTAAAAATTTTCCTGAAAGTTAACGGTAAGAAGAACTATCCTTCAGGTTGGCAGTACTTTTTACCATAAAATTCTATTTCACGGTAGAAAAAAAAACCCAGAGCATTGTGGCTGGTTGCGCTGAATCAAAAAGAACGATATGAAAGTAGTAAGGTTTAACCTAAGATCCTATGATTCTTAAACTAGCTCTCTAACCACTCGACGAATTAAGGCTCTACGGGGCGGTAAGAATGTTGAAGCATATGAGGCAGTGAGAAGTGAAGGGATGCAAGTGGACATTTTCAAGTATTGAGTAAAACGCGTTTAAAGATCAGATTCTAGGTAGGTTTTCATTGAAATTTTTTTCTAAATCATGCTACACAGCAGCACCTACCAGAGGCTACTAGTACAATCTCTTGCCCCAAGACAGAGGAGAGGTTCACCTACCATTTGTACAGGTTATCTGCAAATTTTTCATTTTGCCAGTTGCATCCCTTTGCTTCTCACTACCTCAGAAATTCTTCCTCCAATCTTTCCACCTCGGTTTTCTCGAATACTGTTTTTCTTTTTGAGTTTCGTCAGTTTCGTAGTCGAGGTGCGATATACATCCTATTTCCAGAAGTATTTCCTTATTTGTTTTTTTTTATTTTTACTTAATTAAAATTTAAATTTATTGCACTTCTATTTTGTTCCCTGTACTTTCAGAAACATCGGGCAAAAAATTATGATATGCATCCTTTTCAGTACTTTTCAAACAAAACGCATGCCATATTATAAAGTATATACATAAAAAAAATCCAGAGTGCCACAAATTGCAGAGAAGAATGAAGAGTGAATGTTTCCGAGGGAACGCTTTTATGGAACCATACTCACGGCTAAACAAAAACAGCAAAGCACTTTCGGGTGATAAGAAAAGCTTCAATCCTAAACGAGAGTATGATGTATGACTTCCATAAAGGAATGCATACTTTGAGTCATACATCAAAGATATTGATGAGACCCTGCGTATTATATCGAAGTAAGTCGAGATATTTGATGGATAGATGAACATAGGATATAAATGAACAAAGTGCGACGGGACGCACACTTAATTGCAGATTCACGGTAATTGCAATTTGTTGCGAAACATATCCTTTAAATATTGTAATAGTTTTTTTCTTTCTTCCTGAAAATAAGAACACGGAAAACAAAGCAACTTTTCAATGAAATACGAAATGGATCTTTAATCTTTTATACATGTAATAAAATACGAGGTGTTTGTGGCGTGCTTCCTGGAAACATGAAATTTCGTACAAGGATGTAGTTTTTGCTGCTGTTGTGCATCTTGTCGGCTGTTTTTGGATAAACGTAATTTCTAAAAAGTTATTGAATGCGTGATTTTTATCACGTTTTACATCACAGACCCCGAACTAATTTTAAAGAACTATCTTTCAAACGCTGTGGTGCATGAACGAATATTCCTAGATTCAACTTTCAGAGCATTTTCGTAGAATATCTAAATGAGTCGTTTATTTCAGAAATTTGACTAGTGACATTTTGTTCGTAGTTACGTACAAGTTCCCGAAACTTGGAGAAAAAAAGTTTTTCTTCTTCAAACAACAATAGCACCTATACAATTGTTTGGAAATACGAGGATCTCTTAGAATCTCTTCTGTGTGTTACCTAGTCTTCACTCACCAACAGTTTAGTTTCAAAAATTAGTCCAATTGTGGTAATCGACTTTAAATCATTTTACTCTACGCTTCCTTTAACACTACCTGACTCTACATTCATCTATTTCAATATTTAAAACCTTTTCTGCTCCTCTATGCTAAATTTAACGTAAGCAACATACTTGTAGATGAGCAATTAAAAGCTGGTTGCTATTTTTAAGGGATTTCAAAGAGCTCATTCTAGAAGACTCCAAACATATCGAAATAAGCACATGAAAAGAGAGCTATAAGTAAATAAATAAACACAAATAGGCGCTCTTTTAATACTCTGAATCTTTTCTGCTTGTTTTTGCAAAAGCTAACGCAAGCCAAAGAGAGTTGCAAGTAATCAATCCAGAAACTGATTACTTAACTAAAAGAAATTAAAAGAACTCGTACTTAAAAAGACCCCAAGAAACTTCAAAATAACTGCTCCGTTAACGATTTTCCTTTTCTTTATTGAATCTTGCATCATTTTCTTTATTGTGCTTTCCTTGTACTTTGGATCAACATTTTTTTTTCTGGAGCGACAGCTCAATCTTCAATGTTTAAAACAAATTGAGCACTTATACATAATGGATGTGCCTGTGTATACTTCTCTTGTCTCGAATTTTAATTATCGATTGAGAGATAAGTAAAATAACTAAAATTTCGAGGAGCAATTTCATTTTTCTTCAGTTCTGATTTTTCTTTCTAAATGCCATAACATGCGTTAGGGAATTTTCTTCTCGGAAAAATTGAAATTTTGTTATTTGTCTTTAGCTAACATTTTACGAATAAAATTGTTTAGGATTTAAATATTATTATTTTTATTTTAAAATAGCGAAAGTCAGTCTTTCGCCGTCAATGCTTGATGTAAAATGACACAATATTGTTCATGAAGATAAAAACCACTAGATTGAATGTAAGCTAAATCGCAACTTAGTATATTTTCGTAATGAATTTGTTTCCCTTTACAAAACAGAAAGTATAGCAATAAAATAAAAACAATTCTGTTGAACCCGAGATAAATAACATGGTATATTTCGGTAAAAAAAAGCAACAAAATTAAGACATTATTGAACCACATTTTGTGACGTTTTAACATTTAAAGACTTTTGAGGAGCCTAAAATAATGTAATATCCTTCATTCATAGATTCACGAAACAGTTGTATTTGTCTTATGCAATTATATGCTGTGAATGACTCGCATAAGACACTGGTTCAATGTATTAAATTGTTAACATAACGTTTAAGGCGGAGACGAGATACATTCAGTATTCGTAAGGAAATACGGAACTGAACAATCATGGTGATTTTCATACTAGTTGAACTTTTTCCTCTGTTGTTTTCGACCAGTCACATAGGTGAAATAGCACCCTATTCACGAATTGTGGTAGCAAATTTTTCATGCGACTGAGACAAAAACGAAGACGATCTAAGTCTAAGACGTACGAGAATAGGATTGATTGTTTTAAGACAAAATGAGCAAACGTGAAATCAATTGTTTAGCCTTGAATCCACAATGGGGGAACGGCATATTGTATAGGGATCATACCTAATTAATTATGATAGTTTCCAGATAAGTTTTTGAACAATTATTTCAATGCTTGATAGTTTGCCATTGGCAAATGAGCAATTTAAATATACTTTTTAAAAATCTTTTCAGAAGAATTATCTGAAAAGTAAGTGCTTTGTTGCATTTGGACAAACTAATGGAATTCAAACAGTTATTGTTCTATCATTGATGTTAGTCTTATTTTTGTCGTTCATTTACATTTTTTTCATGTCTTTGTTCAAGGATTTTTAGGATTTGATGTAAAATAAATGCACTTGCGGCAGAGGAAAACTTAAGACTGTCCCATCATTGATGTTGAATTCATATTTTACTAATGGAAGAAAACTTGCAATTTTTATAAAAAGTAAACAAGCAACGGGCGGATTCGCTGCATTTTTTTCAAAAAGAGAAAATAGTTTGCTGTGTTTTCCCACACAATTTGTTTTAGTCGTTTAGAAACAAGAAAACTCCCGTTTCACCGTCATAAGCAAAAGAATATTTGTAATTTTTCAATACTTTATTCCTTTTTGAATATTTCTTTGAAAAACGGTTCTTATGCTCAAAACACCTGTTGCGTGTAACATCTCTTTCTCAACGATTTTGCGGGAAATGTTTGTTTTAAGAATTTGAAGAATTTTCTCATTGAAGAATCGGAATTTAAGGACCGAAGACATTGGAATTCGAGATGACGCAAGTAGCTCAAAATTGATGGAGCCTGTAGATTGAGTTAGTGGGGAAGAAACTGCCTTCATCTTCTTATTCCTGGTTCTAGGAGGGAGCATTTATTTCAAATCTTATCTTAAGTTCCCGCTGAAATGTAATGGCTTGGAACGGGGAATCGCAGGTATACAAAAAAAATGTATAGGATAGTTCGGGTAAAGGAAAACAGAACTTCAATGGTTTAACTTTATATATTTCCCTTTCTTTTAAATGAATTGAGATACAATGTTGTGCATTGGGCTCTACACTGCGCTCTCTGAGAGTACAGTTGGCTCTCTATTTAATGACTTTCAAGGGACCAGAAAAAATCGTCCTTAAGTGGAAAACGTCCTGAAATAGAATGCTTTTAACACTATAGTGGACCACATGGGACCGCGAAAAGTCGTCGTTAAATAGAGAAAGTCGTTAAATAGAGCGTCGTTAAACAGAGAGCCAACTGTAATTGGGTACAAAAGGTTTGACTGTCTGACTGTTTATTAGTGAATGAAATCATATTATCCAGAGGCTAGGGGATAAATGGAAACACCCCTCTTATTTCACCATGAGTTTGACGTAGGTAAAAAATCGCAATGAACAGAATCTGTTGATAAGCTTTAGAAGTTATTCACTAACATTACTCAACCTGTAGTCCGTAGGTCGCGTGCGACCCGCTGCATTCTTCAAATATATTAATCTAAAATCCTTCTAGAAAAAAAATCATATAGAAACCAAAATATGCGCTGCATTTATTTAAAATACCCACAAAAGTGTAATTTAAGTCAAAAGTTAATCTTCGAAAAATATAGGAAGAATAACAAGCTTAGTCGTTTCGATGTAACCCACAACGTGCATGGGGTAAATGGATATGCAAAATTGCTCAAATAAAACAGTAGATAAGTGAAAATTGTAACTAGCAATTTTCCATATGAGAAATAAAGGCAGTTGAAACAAGTTACTTTGTATTTATAGACTTCCTGGAGAGGAAAATGCAAGATCACCTAACTTTATAAAACAATTCATCGCGTTAAAAAATGATAGAGAACGATTTAATGAGCTCATGCGAATGATTGGATGATGTTTAAGACATTTCCTAAAAAATCTGTACGAAACCAAATAAATAATGCTCAACAAAATATTACACTTCATTCAACTTTATACTAGTGTTTCATCGATCAAAAATCTTACAAAACGATTGTTTTATTTGATTCGTGGAGAATTATGAGGAAAACTCGAAATCCAGTTTATTTTGAGCAAGATGGCTTTTAGTGAAATGTGGGAGTTACCTTTTGCAGGCATTGCTTAAGAATTTTAGAAGAAGAATGCGCTAATTTTAACTCCTACAAAAGTAATGTTTCCTGTTTGCGTTAATCGAAAATATGAGACAGACAAAAAATCATTAAAATTTATATTAAAAGTAAAATGAAAAAAAAAATGTTTTAGTAAACTGAAGGCAGTATCTATTGATAGCATTGCTAAGGATTCTTATTGTACTAAATTTTGTTTTGAAATGCTCGGAAATCATTTAATTTTGCATTTTAATTTTTTATGCAGATATTTTTTTTTCATTTTCATTACTGTGAAGCTGGTAACTGGAGGATTAGTAATTTTTAATTTCATTGATGTAAATCTCCACAAACGTAATGTTTCATGTTTAAGTTAAGTAAGAATTATGTAATAATATGGAAATCAGTTTGTTTTTGAAATAAAATGGAAAAAAATATTTTTTTTTATGAAAGCGGGGGGGGGGGGGGGGTCTTTTGAAGCAAAGGATTTTCTCTGCAATAAACTTAAGTTTTTTTTAATGCTCTAAAAGTATTTCAGCTTATGCTTCTTCTAATTCAATTTATGTATACATGGTTTTCCTTCCTATCAATGGTCAATTTTCGTTTCAAGGTTTCTCAAATGGTAATTTACATATTTGATTCTTAAAAATGTTTACCCTTTTTCGCATTGAAATATGCATAAAGAAGTTACCGGTAAGAAGTCTGCAAACATTTTCTTAAAAAAAGAAATAGTAAAATTTATAACTTTTTAAAAACTGATAGTTATTAAATAAGAGGAGTAACATTTGGACGATAACCAGAAATTGTATAACGATTCATAAAAATATTTCTTTGGCTTAAGACTATTTTAACTAATTCAAAAATATTCTTTGAAATAGCCAATGACATAAAACATGTGGAAACTTGTGTTACGGAAATGATATGGGTTTACAGCACTTCGGTCCTTGAAGAAGAACCTGTTAACTTTATGGTTTTGTATTAAACTGGTCACCTCTTTGGATTTGCGACATCAAAATAATTTTTTTCTGAAATTAGAAGAAAAAAAAACCTTGAAAAGAGAATAACCCATTTCTTTTATCAAAACTAAAAACGAATATATCTTATTAGAAGAAAGAGTGTAATTCTATTTGGAGCCATAAATGTTGGAAACTGCATTTATTTTTTTTAGGAAATATTCTTTTATTGAAGACATAGATCTATACCGGGATAATAAAAATGAAGCAATTTACGTTGAAAGTGACGAATAAAGAAGTTTTAGAAGTTGCGAGATTATTCTGCCCATTTCTTGAAGTATAGGGAATGAATCTAGCCCATTGTATGCTGGTATGACTAGCTACGAGTAGGTGAACTTTGTCTTCTTTTTTTTTTTTTTTTGAAATTTATGCTTTAGTTCCCTATGTTCATGTAACTTATGGTAATGACCACATTTTATTATAATGGCGCCATTTGACTACTCATCATTTTACATTTATATATATATATATATATATATATATATATATATATATATATATATATATATATATATATATATATATATACATATATATATATATATATATATATATATATATATATATATATATATATATATATATATATATAGATATAGATATTTAATATAGTGGCGTAGGTGCACCGGTTGTGGCCACTGTACCAGTTTTGGCCATTTTCACATTCAAACCAGAAATACTAAGAATATAGAGCACTTCAACTAATCCTAAAGCTTGTTTTATAATATCAGTAGCATTTCTCAAAACTTTCGGATTGAGAGGTCCAGAACTTTTCCTCTGTCTAGATGCAGGATGCACTTGTGGGAGAATTAGTGCATTTGTTACTGCTTATTGTTAAGAGTGTTTCTTCTTAATCTACTTACAGCAGCAACAGTTTTTCATATTTTTAACTATTGTAAAGTTTTTCTCATCAAGCTGAGATCAAGTTTTAATGTGAGTCCCTTACTTTTCTTTATCTTGTAACTTACCTGCATAAAATAGTCTGGCCAAAACTGGATCACGAATCCGTATATTTTGCTAGTTGGGGCCATAGTTATAGCCACAACTAGATTACATACTGTTCCAGTTGTGGCCATGCAGAATATTTCAAGTATTCTGCGAAAATTTATTACAACGTTATCCAAGGATCCACAATACCTATGCCAAATGTAAAAAGTTTAAAATATAGCCAAATGACATTATAAACGATCATTCTTTCAGCTTATGGGTACAAGAAGGGACGGAATTTTTTTGACGTTGTAGCACAGTTGTCACTTAAACCAAGTTAAACTGTATTGAAATAGTGAAATTCATAGTGCATCTACATCTATGATTTTCTTTTTGGTTTGAATGTCTGAACATTTTAAAATGGATATCTTTTACTACTTACAAAATGTTTGTTTTGATAAATTTATTGAATTAATCAATTTTTTAGCTTTACTGAACCGATTAATTTTTGTCTACGTTCTATTAGTAACAGTGATAATTGTTTTTGTATGAGCATAGTATAATTTAATATGAAAGTATAAAATCAAAATGCATTAAAAAAATATTTTTATGCACATATGAGCACTTTCAAAAGTGAAAACTCAAAATATTCTCCCTTTAGTATATATAAATGGTAGTATTAGTATAAA
Organism: Uloborus diversus; assembly: GCF_026930045.1. NCBI lineage: Eukaryota > Metazoa > Arthropoda > Arachnida > Araneae > Uloboridae > Uloborus > Uloborus diversus. Next base: position 128,197,587 of record NC_072740.1, read on the forward strand.
TATTAGTATAAATATTTATACTAATAATACCCCTTTAGTATAAATATTCTCCCTTTAGTAAATATGCACCTTTGTATGTGCATAATATATCGTAAGAATATGAAGGTTTAAACTATAGATGCATGTTTTCGAAATAAGTTTCTACGAGGATTGACAGGATTCAAAATCTCCTATTTATGTATACCTTTGCAGACTTTATATTGGTTGCTAAGAGATATACCAAAATGTTAATTATAATGGCAATGTTTCATTGGTTTATGGTCTACTCTTACAATATTTGTAGTAAATTTTCCAATAACATTAAAAAAAAAAAAAACTGCTTCAATGAGTTTTGAATTTGTCCAACATACTTTCAAAGTTTAGTACATATTAAGTGAAAACAATACGATTATTTTATTGGGTCCTTATGCTGATAAGGTAAACAAATTATTTTACAGCCTTTTTGTAGTTTTTGGAAATTTCAGTGCTAATTCTACAAATAATTGCGTTTATTTATATATGTTTTCGGGAGCATTTTCAAAAATGCTATTTAATTATTTATTTTTACACAAATTATATTAAAAATGTAATTACAATGTTTATAAGCATAATGTTTCTATAAAATAGCTTCGAACATAGCCAGATTTTTTAATTGTTTAAACTTAAGAAAAAAATGAAGAAAAAAAAATCAACTCTAGCGAGAATGAACAATTTAAAAAACATTTCGTAAAATACTTGTTGCAAATAATGGCTCTCAAAAAGGCAAGTTTTTTTTAAAGTTAAAAATGCCAATTTGTATTACATGCTAGTATTACCTTTAAAATACCAAGGACAAGTCTCACAAGGAAACTATCAGACAATCTTAATTTGAATGACTAGCCCTGTACCGGAACTTAAAAAAATTAAGAGTTAAAGAATGGAGGTAGAGTTCATATTTTACGGAGGAAGTTCAGTATTTTACGAAAAATTTTAAATCAAAAGCAATAATAATAAAAAGGATGCCAGAAAGGGATACAGAAGAACTGATGTTTTAGAGTCATTTCACGGTAATTTAGACACTTATGTAGAGTCCGTAACGTGACCTTTTTTTTGCCATAACTTTTTAATTTACAGTTTGATTAGTATATTATTTTATTTTGAGTTTTTCCTACCAACACACCGACTCATTTTAAAATAGTTTGCAAATCTAACAGTAAATTAAACAGTTATGGCAAAAAAAAGTCGTGTTATGAATTCTACATAAATGTCAAAAAGACGTGAAATGACCCTTTAACTAGTGACTTAATTGAATCGGCTGCGACAGTACTGGTAAACTTACTTCAATCGGTGAATATGTTATAGTTTATTATAAAAACAGTTGTTTTTTTTTTTTTTTTTGGTGTAATATTTACTGAAATAAACGATTATATTTATGATGCGAGTGCTATGATGAAAAGTGGTCCCTTAGAGCGACAATGGTAAAGAAAAGGTAATTTATTGTGGTAAACTGCAAATGATACGCAGTTGTAGACCATCATACATCCTGAAGCTACAAAGACACGTTGTACAGGTTTTTTTCTTATTACCAAATGTTTATTTCTCGTTTACTATTCCATTATTGTACCTGATTCATAATTGTTTGAACGAATAAACATTCAAAAATATTGCTATTCTTTAATACATGATTTCTATTAAATGTAAGTCGAATATTGGACTTTGATTTTAATTCTTAGGCAAAAATTTTGTATTGGCCACAATTGGAACATTAGGTGGCCACAACTGGTGAAATCTACACTTTTTCAGTTGAATTGACTTAAGTTATTTTTGCTTATTTAATTGCTTATGAGTTTATATGTATGTTAAAGAAGCTTAAATTCTGAGAAAACTGACATATTTTACTGTTATAGTGCGAATACAAGATGAACTAGGTCCCTCTTTGAACTTTGACTTGGCCTTAAAGTGGCCACAATTGGTGCACCTACCCTATTCGAAATCAATTGTTTACTTATTAAGAAAATAATGCCTCTCTCATTCCCACTGAAAACATAAATCATATTAATGATTAAACTTTTTTGTTGGATTAAATTTTATTCTTGATCGTTATTTTTCTTTCTTGCAATTCTCTCACTTGAGGATGTTTTTTCGAAAGCTGTTCATGTTAATACCTCAGACACTGGTTTCTACATAACTACAGCATAATAATAATAAAAAATTACGTAAAAAAAAACCAAGTGTAACGAATGAGTATAGTAAATTTTTACCTCGTCCCTGTGTGTTGTTCTTACGTGCTCCTTAGATTGCTTCAAAACTATAGCGAGTAGTTTTAATTTAAAATTCTAATTAGTTCTGAAATTAATTTACAGACTAATTAAATAACTGGATTTTAAGTTGATCAAAATCATTTTCACTGTTTCTTCACCAGTCTTTTAATTGATCCTCTGTTAACGGTTAATAAACTTCTCAGAGAAACTTTTATTTTAAACGAAACTGACTGTTATTTTCAGCAGCAATAAATAAATTTGAATATCACATTTGAGAAAAGTTAACTACTACTTTTAGTAGTAAATATTATTGAAGCCAGGAATACGATGATTATATCTGGACACTTTTGTCATGTTTAACTTCCGTGATATTTTCTCTCAGTACAACTGATGAAATGAGATCACTATTAGCTGTCCAGTTTTCGCATATTTTTCACTTAACTGCTTTTGCTTGCTACTGTGTATTTATAAATGAAAGAAAAAGAGAAAAAATCTTAGAGTTTGCTTTGTGGAGAACCGCAAAAAGGAAAAAGAAAAACCCCTTCCATTTTTAAGTTAAAAATGTCTCAATTTTATTTTAAAACAATTAGCATTTAAGCATTTCAGTTCCTTTTGATTGATAAATAAATCTTGGGATCTCGAAGATTTTTACAGAGCAAACACATAGATTAATCTACTTTATAGACAAAATATTCGTCTCAGACCCTTATTTATTGCTCAAAAATGAGTTATGACTCTTTTCCGGAAATGGCCGCATCCAAAACCACAAACCTCACCCACCCCTTGAATAACATTTACGATGACGAACTTATTTCGTCATGGATGACGTCCATATTTAGAGCATCACGTGACAAAAATAATTGATACTTGTCGTCTTATTACATAAAATCATCTGTCCGACTATGCATTTGGGTATCGTTCTGCTCTTATACGTACATTTTTGTTGATGCAGAAATTTCGAATTAGTACAACAGTCAAACCTGTTTTCGTGCTGTATTTTTTGTGCGATTTTTTTTTTTGTGCGGTGTATGAAAATCAGATCAATTTCAATCAGATTGGGATTCAATGGAAGAAATTCTTTATAAAACGGACGAAATATTTTATAAAACGAACAGAGGTTTTTTTATGCGGTCGTTATCTACCGCACAAAGCAGGTTTGAGTGTAGAGTAAGAGTTGGATAAATACCTTTGTGCTTGAAAAAAGTGAAACGAGAGATGACAACGTTTACTTGTATAAAATTTCAGATTACTGCAGACACGTGTTTCGGCGTTACAAGGAACTATTTTTTCAATGCAAAAGAAAGGAGTTAATGGATGACAAGCTCATGTCTTTTGCATTGAAAAAAGCCTTCCTTGTACCGCCAAAACAAGTGTATGCAGTAATCTGCAATTTTGTGCAGTGTTGTTATTTCTTATGAGTACGTATATTCTTTGTCTTGGGATCTCAGTGGCTTAGAGTTTTAATTCATCTGCTTCGGCGCGTAGTATCGTGGTGGCGGGTTCGACTCCTGTAACTCCTCTTTCCCCCTACCCCGATGTACTAGTTTCCTTCTCTTTATGGCATGTCTTTCATGTGTTTTTGACGGAGGCAAAGTGCTAACCTTAGAGCAGGAATTAGTAAATGGAGGGAGCAAGTCCAATCAATTGCCTAGCAAAATCTGAAGCAAAAACCACACAAATCACGTGACACAACGACGAATCGTTGGCACGATTTGCGTGAAACTAGCGAAAGAAACCAGATTCTTCCAATGCTTTGCTTTAAAATCTACCACGTGACTTGGGACCTTTGTTTCCCGAATGAAAGCCTTAATGGCCCCCATTTTAGCTCTTCTCAGTGGTGCTAATTTCTGTCCTCGGATATTTATGAAGCTGGTTTCAGGTTTTTTAAATAAAGAATATAATAGTTTGTTTGACTTACGGTGTGGTGAGTGAATTTTCTAATGTTTTTCGATCATTCCCGAGATTTTTGTATTGTTTTGTCATGATTAAAAAAAAAAAAAAGAAGAAATGTACTAGTTGCAAATATGCCTCTAATTGACAGTCTGTCAGTTCGGTTGCGGCCGCAATGTTTCGCATTTCCAAACGGCTGAATGAGGAAGCTATTGCCGTAAATGATTTCCATTTTTAATGATATATGAAATCAATGTTTCGACGCTTTTTATTTTCTTCGCTGTTATTAACTTCAGATTGCGGCTAACGACACTGGAAACTTTGATTCGGGTCATTAACGATATCATCAGATAAGATAATGTCCAAACGAATGATGGAGAATCGATTTGCTTAGTATGTGACAGCTCCGTAACTAGCGGCATCGATCCAAGTTTTTTAAGTTATAAAGATAGAAGTCTCCAAAATGGATGCCTCGACGCTATAAAATCACTTAAGATAGCTGAAAATTACGAGATGTTTATGTGACACTCCTGAATGTTATGTGATGAAATTTTCTTCTAGCCAACTGTGTAATTTTTGATTAATACTTAAGTAAAATGCATCTGAAACTTTGTTCTTGAGTGTTTTTTTTTTTTTGCATTTGTCTAATTAAATATTTTCTAAACGTTTTAATTAACTAGAAATATTAAATCCAATAACAATATTGTTAGTTTTGTGTTGAAGATAAGCCATGGCAAAAGCAATAGTTTTGTAACTACCGGAGTTGATCCCAAGTTTTAGATGTCTAAAAATGAATGCCCCGACGCTATAAAATAACCTACGATAACTGAAAATTACGAGATGTCCATGTGACACTCTTGTATGTTATGCCTTGAAATTTTCATTGAGCAAAATATTTTTTTTACTTGTTGCTTAAATAAAAGATGCCTAAACTTTGTACATTATAAGTGGTCTTTTAGATCAGTGTAAGTAAAGTTTTCCTAAACATATTGTACCCCGACATGGAAACTGATGCAACTTAAAAAGAAATAGCATTGGGGCCATTTCACGGAAAACGGGCATTTTGTCCAGCACGTGACTCCTCATATATGTCATTAAAAATAACTTTAAAATATTAATGGACAATTTTTTTCTGTTTAACAAAGTACAAAGTTATGTGATATCTTGAGCAAAAAATTTCGTTATTAACTTTTAATATTACTTTTTAATGAAATATATGAACCGTTACGTGCGGCACAGGCGGTTGACTTTTTCGTGGACTGACTCATTGACGAAAACAATGATTTTACGCTACAGTAACTTTAAGCGATTAAGTCTAAAATATTACAATACGCACAAAACAAATTGTTAATGTGACGCTTACTGGTTAGATATTGCTGTCTAAATTGAAAATGCATACTTAAAGTTTGAAAATATCTTTTTAAATTAGGACAATTTAATGATCTATTACTATCGATTATATCGTTCTTACGCTCTCACGCACCGGTTATGTAAGCTAACTTTGTGCGCGTTTTGTGGCAAAAATAGCATTAAATTTAGATTTTAAATCAATAGTTAGTACGTTAATCCCAAAATTTGAGTTCTGTCACTTTCCCTGCCGGATGCAATATGAATAAGCTGCTGTTACTAAATAAATCCAGTACAAAGGTTTCTCGTTTCGTGTTGAGAATGATACATGTCAAGCGCAATAGTTGTAGCAACATGTAACAGGCGCTGCAACAAAAATGGGAGCTGCATTTGCCATTATTTATTTTTACTTCCTTGTGCAAAGGAAAGAAAATGTTGTAATAACCAAAAAAAAAAAAAAAAAAAACTCTCAAAATTCAAGTAAATTTTTCATTTTCTTGACATTCAAGTAAATGTTCATTAGTTCTTTTCCGACACGTTTATACGTTCATATGTAACTATCGAACTTTTATTGAAATGTTGTTTCATTTTTTGCAGTAGATTTGTACTTTCCAACAAGAGTGAAAGATTATCACTTTGCTCTGAGATCATAAAATATTTCTCTAAGAAAATACTTTCTATTTGGTTATCAAAAACTTTATCGTCAAATGAATGAATGAATGAATAAATAAATGAAACACAAATGAATTAATGAGTGTATGAATGAGTACATATTTTAGAGAATAATTAAGAAAATTAGTAAATGCATAGATGAGTGTGTAAATGAGTCAAATGATTTGAAAGACGAAGAAATTAATAAATAAACTTCTTCACTTTTCCCACATGCACTTGAACAATTATGATAAGCCTTTAAAATCAAAACATGCGTAATATAAAATAAATTACTGCATTGAGCAACAGAAGATCTCAATGTTTGAAATGTTGATATCATGATCTTTTATCATTTATAATAAGAACCATTTTTTTTATGTACCACAAAATATTACACAAAGAGTAAAATTTTGAAAATGGAAAGTATTTTCATATACACTCTGCCGTTAACTATTTTCTGCCTAGAAAAAACTACATGTTTAATACCATAGCTAAAAAATTGTCGGATAGATGGCGCTAAAAACTGAGTAATTTTAACATTTCACTTTCTTGTATATAGAAGAAAATTAAAATCATTCAGATTTTGCACTACGGGGGGAAAATCTCGATGAATGAAACCAAGGGATTGATTACTAACTCGGTTAAATTAGAATTTATTTCACTCGCAATCATGCGCAAATATTTAGTACCATTAAAACCGATTGCTTCACACACGTTTAGAAGAAGAATGAAGCTGAAATAATAATTGGTATAAAAAAGTTCGTCTTTGTAAAATTGAAAAATGATTCTCGCTCGGGAGAACCTGTTAAAAACAGCAAAATCATCAATCACTGAATCAATTACCATTTTCGTATCATGTTGAAGTTGTTTCCAAGAAAATCTCGATATGTTTTTAAATATTTCTTTGTTCAAAAGAAATATGCGGGAATGAATTAGTTGAGAGTGACGTGTCGGGAAATTAAGGTTAATAACGTTTCTATCAAAATGATGTTGAACTGTCAATATCATGACTTCTGGGTAGGTAAACTTGCATAATCTTTTTTGATTCGATGCCTTTTCCCTCATTTATTTTTTTCAATATCATTATCTGCTGTGACGAAGTATTTGAAATAAGATTTGTGTTATAATTACTATGCGTTTCCTTTGTTGATTAAATCATTATCATTTGATAACTATTTTCCATACCACCATGTTTACGTCAGAAATGGAATACAGTGATTTTGCAATATATCATCACGTATATTTACCCTGGTAGTAGACCTAGGACGACGCAGATTCTTGCGAAAGTCTGCAGACTATTTTTAGTTGCAAAGAAAACACCACAAAAATTAAGGCAAACAAAACCTAAGTATCAGCAAGAAGATTAGCATCGTATTTTCTGGAACATAGTACATAGCTAGCATGCTGTTCTAATGTTCATCATATAATTTTTAAGTGTTTCTCTCTGCTGATTTAGAGTTTAAGATTAATGTACAGTCAATTTATTTTGCAGACTATTTTTGGGGTTTTTAATCTGCTTCGCAGACTGCTGAAAAAAAGGTTCTGCCGTCGGCCTGTTTACGTTTTAAGCTCTTACAACACTTAAGCGGTCGGCATTGCTGTTCAAAACTGTTTAAATTATTAACATTGTTTCATTGCCAGGTTTGCCACTACGAATATTTGGCTTTATTATATTTACGAAAGACGGATATGTTATATGAAATAGTCGAGTACCGAGGTTTTTGCTTGGTTTGGGGCAACTGCCACTTTGGAATATCATGAGAACTACGCAAAGAGAGTTTCCCATGATATGGAGAGGTGACAGTTTACCACAAAATGCTGTTGAATTACTCGCTGGAGGACAAATTGTGCTGTCATTTTCAAAAGTTTCTGCAGATAAGTTCTACTAGTTCACTGGAGACTTGAACATTGATAGCGAGGAACACCGAAGGAATTGTAGTTTGTCTTGTGATCATTTAATAATAATACTGGGATCATTTTTTGCTGATAATGTTTTGTCCACATTTTAAAAGCTCATTTTCCAAGATGGCGTACTCGGCAATATGGAATACTAAAAATTCTATAAGGATTTAACTGTAGTAAACGGATGGAAGAGATATTTAACTTCTGTTTCAGCCACGTGAAATAGTGCATGTGTACAATGTACATTTAAAGCTATAATTATTCCAGAGTAGAAGCGTACTTTAAATGTAACTGGCAATAATATAACCCTTATTGCCATGGTTCTGCCTCAACTCATGCTTATGAAAATTAAAAGATAGGATAGATACGGTCTGAAGTGGGACTTGACGTAATAAATATTTTATGACATTTTTAATTAGGAAACTATACAGTAGTGTAATAATGAAAAGAAATTAAATAAGTAGCAATTGCAAGATGAATGTAAAAGATGTTTCGGGATACATAAATTATTTGCCCTCGTGTCCTCATTATCAAAATATCAAGTCTTAAAATCTGCTAAAATTTAGGAAAAGTTGCAAAATTTAGCGAGTTTCATGAGTAATGGCAGACATTTTTCACGCATTTTGCAGCATAGATGAATGTCCTTGCCTACCCCATGTAGATGTTTAAACTGTGTGGTTACCTTTAACTTCTCGCCATGTCTTTAAATTTGGCGCTTTTCTTAAAATTTCGGCAGACTTTAAGACCTTATATTTTGATAACGTACGCGAGAGCATATAAATTTTTCGCCAAAAAATGCCTTAATGTGCTCGTTCGATTGCTACCTATTTGAACTTTTTTCATTATCGCACTATTCGTGTGGTTCCCTGGTGAGGTTGACAAGGAAGTGTTTTATGAATACTTTAAAATGAGTCTCTGTTTCTGTTTAAAATCTGACAATTCATTCTTAATTTTAAAAATTAGCAATTTTTTACTGTAAACTAGGTGTAGTCCAAACTGAGATACATGTTTATTGTTTCCATTTACAACGTACAATAAAGGTTACGTGAAGGATATTTCAGTAAACAGGTTTAAATATACAACGGTTAAATCTTATTTAGTCGATTGGCGTTTACAGGTTTTTCCTTTTTTAAATCTGTTTCATTTTCATTCTGTACGCTGTTGTCATATTTTCTGTGCAAGATAAGACCTGATGTCATAGAAGAAAAAAGATCCATTCGGCATACATAGCAAGCTTGAATAAACTGAGATATTCCCAAGAATAGAAAATTATAGTGTTAAAGAAATAATTGAAAATGGCAAGGATTCTAGAAGAATGCTATTTTAAAAGCTAAGTTAAGAGAAAAACCAATTAAGAGCGTATCCCGAGACATTTCCATCCGTTATTACCTCATAAAAAGATTAAAAAAAGAAAAAAAAGTTTTTTAAAGTCTTAACGACGAAAAAGTTTAATATTAGGATATTTAATTCATACTATCATTTCAGGAACAATTCTCTCATATTATCCAAGAAATCTTCTCGTTCATTTTATGTAATGAATTTTCTTAGTTTTTAGCCACAAATCCTATTAGAGAAAAAATAGAAAAAGAAAGAAAAAACACAAACTTGGATCATGCAGCAATAACTTGAGTTCTAAATGCGAGTTTATATCTGCAAGCTTTTGAAATAAACGTTTCCATGCAGTGAAGAACATTCGTTATTCCATCAGCAAGTTATCAGAAGTCAGATTGAACTTTTTATCAGGGAATGGATTAGAAAAGTTTGGCGTCACACTCGTTGAAATTGGATTTTTTCTTGCGCTATTGCTCAAGAAAGAGAGAACTAAAGCAATTACGACACACAATTTATTTTTACTTTTACCTTGCATTCGGAATCAAAAACTCTTGTAATTAGCCGGATGTATTTTGTAAAGCTACGCGAACACACATGTAATCGTACCGAACTTTCGGTTAATAAACACTCCATTTTTGTCATCTTTTGGGCCATTCCATGAGAAAAGACATTTTGTCTCGCACATGATAGATCTATATTTGATTTTAAAACATGTAATAAGCAAAAAATGTTTTTCTTAAGAAATCACACGTGACTGTGTCTCATCCTGGGGAAAAAAATCTTCGTTATTACATTTTGTAAATACTATTTTTATCGCCAAACATAGAGCTGTAACGTTTGGGACAAAATGCTTGATATTCTGTAGAATGGTAAATTAAGTGTTTCTTTTTCAAAACGTGTAATAAGCAAAAATTTTTTACTCAAAAAAAAAAAAGTGTATGTGTCGTATCCTGAGGAAAAATCTTTGGTACTAAATTTTTTAACTGCTACTTTTATCGCCAGACATAGAGCTGTCACATGTAGGGAAAATGTCTGATATTTTGTACAATGGCAAACTGTTTCTTATCAAAATTCACCCAAAAAATAATTAGTAGAAAAGCAAAGTATATACTAATAAATATGCAACTATAGATTTGAAGGATAAATTAATAGAATCGCAATAACTCTAAAGCTGATGTCCAAAAGTGTGTCCCATTCGCGTCTAATAAACTGCATTAAAAAATCACCAATTAAAAAAGAAATTGGAAAATATTTTTTTCTTGACAAATCACACGAGTCAAGTACTTTGACTAGGTCAACAAACTTTTAAATGTCAGCCCTTATTAATTTGTATAGATACGAAATTCTGAGGAAAATTTAGTCAAAACTGTCCCACACGTGACCGGGGAATCACCCTTATGTGTAAAGTCTGCCTCTGAGAAGTTGGAAACAAATTGAAACTTTTATGCGGAAATGTAAATGGTATTCAACAGCGTGTTGACGCACAAAATTAGCAGATTACTGCAAGCAGTAATCTGCTAATTTTGTGCGTCAACACGCTGTTGATCACCATTTTTGATAAGTTGATTTCCGATCTATAAGGAATTCAACGATTCCATGTGTTAAAATATGTGTGAAAAAAAGTCTTGTTTATGTAAGGAGTTCTCCTTTTTTATTTCAAAAAACGTTCAAGTAAAAACGTTTTTTTCCACAAGTCAGGCTGTATTAACTATCGCTACTCTGATAAGTTGATGAATGTTGGCCTGATCGATAAGGCATCGCGTCGGGCTCGTAACTGGAGGGTTCTGGGTTCGCTGCCAACCGTTCGGAGATCCTTCATGATCGCTAATGATGACTGGAGCACGTTAAATATGTCGGGTGATAAAGTGCTCTAAGTGAATCAGTACCTTTTTGGCTGCTGAGCCTGGAGTTGTTTGGCTTCTGGTTTGGTTCTAAATTATCGAAATAATGATAGATGGTGCTTCCATCAATCGTATACTGTATGAGCTAAAACGGACTTCCACCTAAATCGTGCTCTAACAGAAGCCGTTACTCTATGCCTTTATTTGAGTAGCATCGCTGCACGAGCTCAGTTAACCGAAAGGTATAACAAACAACAATCATTACTCTTTCCTGTATCCTGTAAATGAAATAAACACTCTCAAGGTCATGCCTCAACTTATCAGAGCGAACCACTTCTGAATTCCCTTTCTGAATTTCTTCTCCAAATCATACTGAGCTGCCTGCTTCCGGTCACTTAACACTCCATTCTTATCCTCTTATCATGTGTACAGTCTGACTTTGATGAGTCAACTTCCCATATGCCTGGGATTAAACGATTCCATATTCTGAAATAGAAATGAAAAAAACAGGTTTACTTTGCCAATCATGGCTAGTGGCATTGTACCTACCTAAGAAATTGTCCCCTTTTAAGTCAAAGATCTTGCTCGTTGAAGGTCAAATGTCTTTTCACCAGAGCCCCAGAAAAATTTACTACATTATTCCTCCTTCAGACTGAACATTGTTTTTCTGTTTAGAGGAACTTCTGTTTCTGGGTAAGTCTTATTGTTTGCATGCTGGTTCACATATTCTTAGATAGTTTTATTTCTATAGGTTCCTAACAAAGAAAACAAAATCCTTATATATTATTTCTGTAGCCTGTTTTTGATTTCTACGCCAGATTTTCCTCAATTCTTGATCGATTTCTCTGATTTACACCTTATTTTAAAGCTTATTGTGCTGGCTACTGACGAAAAATAGACCCAAGGTCTAAAAATTGTTTTTTTTTTCTACCAAAAAAAACCGTTTTAAAGAACCAGAATGAGGTTTTCGGTTAAACTTCTAACTTTAACTTGCACTGTGACCGACACAGCTGAATAGCTTGATCGGCAGAACATTCTCCTGGTAACCAGGAGAATGAGTGTTCGGGCCCACGTCCGGACAATTTGCATCAAAAAATTAGAGAAATATCGCGCATTACATGAACGCTTAATTAAGTAAATAACAAATATGAGGGAATAGAATAAACGAGAAGGAAACGCTTCTTGCTGTAATGAAAACTTGATGTAACATTGTGCTAAATTACTTCTGAATTGTAAGTTTTTTTTTTTCAAAAAAGCTTTGGCTCTGGTAAGAAAATTAAAGCATAATGTAAGCGAAAATATAAGTATCAGGTTTAAGATTTCAGACTACAATAGAATTTTTTTTTGTTTAGAAAAAAATAATAAATCGTATATTGAAATATATATTCTTCAAATGAGTTTTTGACTCTTTGTACAAATAGAAAAATTACTACCTCAATTTGAAGGATAAAATATATATTTTTTCTTCTTTTTGCAAAAAATAAAAATAAAAATAAATAAATAAATTTATCGCATTTTTACTACATTCGAAAAGCTACGCTTAAAAAAGAGCATAGTTCAATTTATTTTGTATTTTAACCGTGCTGTTAAATGAACACGTGCTGCCATCTAAGTTATAACGGTTCAAGCAGCCTGCGGTAACAATTTGTAAATATGTTCAAAAATAAAAACATTTCTCTTTAATATCTTATCTTATATATTCTTCCTCTCTCATTTTAAAACTTGTTAGGCTGGCTTATGACGAAAAATAGACTTACGGTCGAAAAACTAAGTTTTCGGAAACGCTCTTGCTGTTTCAAAACCTTGATGCAGCTTGAAGTTGTTATGCAGATTTTTTTTTTAAAGCAAAGTTCTAATACAATTTTCCAATTTTTTACGTCGCTTTTGGCAAAAAAAAAAAAAGCCTGTGCGTGTGTGTGTTTATATTTTAATAAAGCTTAAAAGCACTGAACTTAGTTTTTCGGTTAAATTTTTTCGGTAGAGCGTTCGGTTATAAGCTATCTGAACTTCGAGCAAGCTTGGGCTATCCGACATAATATCAAATTTACATTAATATTACGCATTATATATACTCAAAACATACACACGTAATAAAATAAATGCAGTGGGAATGCTACTTGGTGTTTCGACTCCTTTATGCAGGCTACAGTTATCATTCGGATAAGTTGACTGTTAATCGAAGGGTGATTTTTTTTTTTTTTTTTTTTTTTAGGTTTAACTACATCTAGACCACTCAGCATAATGTAAGCATTAAAAAAAATTAGATTTACCTCAAGGAAATCCTTTTTCTGCAGAAAAACATTTTCATTGTATGCTGAATGTTTCTAATAGCAGTGTTCGACCTTTTGTACAAATGAAAAAATACTACGCCAAATTAAAACTACGAGTTTCATCCAGTAAACCTTTATTTTTTTTTATTCGCACGAATACGATACAAAACATTAAAATTGTTATCAACTTCATTAGTAAGAAATCATTTTCTAAAAAAACATTTTGTCTACGTTCGAAAAATTACACTTAAACGGACTCAGTTCAACTGGTTTTGGTTTTGAATTTTAAGTGTTCGATTAAAAGAGAAACATGTGCGGGCATTTAAGCCGTAACAGTTAAAGCAACCTTCTATGTGAAATAGTTCAATATTCAAAGATAAAAACACTTATTTTCAATCTAATTTATTACTTCTCTGGAATGTTTGTTTCAATCGCTACGTGAGATCTTCGTCATTCTTTATAAATTCCATGCTTTACGAATAATTTTAAATCTTATCATGCTGGTTAATAACAAAACATAGAAGCATGATCTTTTTTCGGCAAAAAGCTTTTTTGCGGTTTTTTTACGACGCATTCCTTCAATGAATAGCTTTCGAAAAAGAAGGCGCAGTTGCTAGGTTTGTTGGAGTGTCGGGCTGTTAATCAGAATGGTGCCAATTTTAATCCGTGCCAATAAATATCTCTTTAATGTTCCTTTTTTTCCCGTCAAATGCTTACATGGGCAGGACTGTATTTGTCACAACCTGTTTTTTCACATGCAACAATTATTGCTTTTTCACGAGTCACTACTCAGCCACTCTTTTAATAATATTTATGTTTGCATTGAAAATACGTACAATCAAAAGGTGAGCGATGATCAAATTATTATAACGTTGTTTTTAACGAGGTTTTGTTGCTGATGTCTTTAAATTACATGCCTTCTCTTCTGCGCTTACTTTTTTCGGTTCTTCTTCATAATGTTCTTCCTTTGAATTTTTTAAAGAGCGAAATGCCTTATGAAACGATTCGAAGTACAGTGCGGAGTTCCGCACGGGTCGACTAGTACAGATTTTATTTTGACAATATGCTTGAAATGTTCAGGCCAATTAGGCTTTCAAGCGCAGTTTAACTACTTCTAAATTACAGCCGGCTGAAAGACGAATGTTCCCTTCAAAAGGTTAAACTAATTGTACAATAAACGAATCTAATTTGAGAAAAAAGGACCTTTTAGCTGAATGATTTGTGAAGGCACATTTTACAAGCGCTTCAATTTTCGGTAAGACGTTTTTGACCGAATTGTTGGATGTTTGATTCTTTCTAAAAATAAAAATGACATTAAAACAGGGGGATGGGGATCATATCCAGACGGTACTTTGCTTTTGACTGATTAAAAATTTGTAATAAATTCCTCGCCAAGAAAAAATTCTCCGTTAACACCATTAACCTCTTGACATACTAATAAAATTGTTTAAGTAACAATAACTTGAACCTGATGGCGTCTGGAGATGTCATTCAGTTCATGCAGCTTGGACATCTCCGAGACGTCATTCATTTGATACAAATGACTGCGTGAATAGTAAGGAAGTGCGAACATTGTCATTTTTATTGTACAGTCAAACTCTCTTATAACGAGCGAAAAAGGGACTGCGATATTTGCTCGTTATAACCGAGTGCTCGTAAAAAACGAGTTTGTGAAAAAATCCTAAAAAGTAGTGATGGTTGCTTTTTTCTATGATTTTAATCAAAGTGTTCTAAAGAAGTTGGTTACACTGTTAAAAATTCAGGAAGCTTTTCTGGTAATTGCTACTGTAAAATGGCGGACTTAACGTATCGCTGATTTTTACGGTAATTTATACCGGAAAAATAAGCGATCCCAGCTTCAATTGGTTGCTGTGGCCTACCGAATAAACCGTAAAATTTTACAGTAACATTTGTTTTTTACGGTAATAGTTACTGGCAACATGGATGCCAGTAACAATTACCGTAAATTTTCAGGAAATTTTTTAACAGTGTATTTTGCTTTGAACTATCTGCATGTCTTTCTTATGCCATTGTTTTTAAGGAATACAAATGCACACATATACAGTAAAACCTGTGAAGTTGACCTCCCTTGTAAGTTGACCATCTGTCTAAGTTGACCGCTTTTTTCAGGCACGGAATTGGCCCTTATCATATAAATCAACCTTTGTACGTTGACCACCTGTTTAAGTTGACTACTAAAGTAGTGCACCGCAAGTGGTCAACTTACATAGGCTTCACTGTAATTTTAAAATGTTTCTTTACTCCACTAATTAAAAAAGTGCTGTCCTTGCTTGTTCTCAGGATTTATGATTTATCAATTTGGTTAACTTTGGAATGCTAAAGAAAGATTACTAAAAAGGGCTAAGCTGGAAGTCAATAGAAATTTTATGAATCGCAAAAATATTGCTCGCTTTAAGCGAGGTTTGCTCGTTAAAAGCGAGTTATGCTCCCATAGACTTAACATGGTACCAACTAAGTACTTCTGATTTTCTCGCTAAATCCGGGTTCGCGTTAAATCAGCGCTCGTTATAAACGAGTTTGACTGTACAACAAAGTTAATTTAGTCGGTTACCGCGTAAAAAGTATACATTTTTTAATGAATAACATTTATAGAAATATTTTTAGCTAAAAATAATTAAAAGATGTCGAAAAAATGAGAGTACTTTCAACCCATTGAGTATTGGGATAGTAGATTCTAAAACTGACTTTCAGCTTATTGTCAGTTTTTTTCAACTCTTATTGAAGAATACATTCACATTACAGATAAAATGACAGCGACAATCGAGATCTAACCAGGATAACACACAAATGATGTTAAAAATTTTTAAAAAATAAATAGCTAGCAACCTAAAGAACACACAACACCCGACTTGACGTAGTCCGTTTCATACGCTATCCCGTTGCCTATGTCATTTTCTGTTGAGTCTTGATATTTGCTATAACGATAATGGAAATATATATCCGGAAATTACGTTATCATTTTTCAGAATTTCCGCTTTATAAGTTTTCTTAAAATAGATAAAAGTCCTTTTTCCTCAACACACATCGTTTGGAGCAAATTGGGGGGGGGGGGGGGGGGTGGTGAGGAGGGGGTCTTTTTTTTCAAGATAAATTTTTGAGGACCGGAGCTTCTGACATTCCTTTTCCCTCACTGCTTTTTATGATCATCATTCGTTTACCGAGATTCGTTTCAGCATATAAACTCATTTTGAATTCAAAATATAAGCTCTTAGTTACAGCGCTCCCGATTTCACATTTTCTCGCTTGATGCGTTCGTATCACTATTCTGACGGAAAACGTAAAATCGGGGTTCTACTGTATTTGTAGTTAAAAAAAAAAAAAAAAAAAAAAAAACCGGCAATAATTGCAATTTTGAGTATGTAAGAAACAGTCTTTTGCAGGACAAAGAAAATTAATGACTTGTTTCAATGGTTAAGAGGATGTCAGCTATGCTAGCAGTTATTACATTCCCAGAACAAGAGCAGTCATTGGCCGAAAAAGTTATACAATATACATAACAAAGCACTTTATAACTGTTTTTCCCCTCAGATTAAAGTGCGTATTTAACATTTTCGTATAGCAAATAGCTGAATTCTTTTTCTTTTTTTTTCTTTAATGAATTCAAAACATTAAAATTTTTTAAATTAAGTAACCAAGTATTTTGTGAGATGTAACATTTTCTATAAGTATTCGAAGTTTAAAAAAAAACAATAAAAAGGTCAGCAATTTTAGCCGCTACATTAAGTATTAGAAAGTACTACCACATTGCAAAGAGACATAGGCATGATTTAGAGCAGAGTCGTGTATGAAGTATGGCTTGTCCTTCATTTTTATTCATTCCGTGTTTAAAGCAAATATTGACAAGGGTTTCAATCTATTTGCTATCACATGAAGTTACTTTTCAAGCGGATGATTGCGACACATTTTTTTGCGAGTTTTATAGTCACTAAAAGGAGTTTGACTACCAAAGACTTTTTTATTTTCCACACGAACGGAAATAACAGTCATAAAATGCCACTTGCGGCTGTAACAAGAAAAGTAGAATGTTTACTATACACAGGACCTTGCGCTTTATAAATTCAAAAACTCTTTTGAAAGAATAGCATTTTGTTTAGCCACGTTCATGCGCTTTTTACTAAGGTTTTTTACTAAGGTCTTTCCTAATTTTACGGAAAGTATGAATTTTTTCTATTTTCAGTTGTAAAATTACTTATCTCCACTTTTAACGGGCGTAAAGGTCGGAAGTGAAAGGGAAAAAATGCCCTCACATAAATCAGATCTTTACAGCTCATAGAAATTATATTTTTTTTTATCGGGTAAACATGGCGATTATGGTTAGTTTAAAAACATTACTTTTACATTCTGCTTGTATTGAAACCGAATATCTGAATAAAATGAAAAAATAATAATAATAAATTAAATTCAAAGAACTGCTAAAAAAATAACGCAAAATTAAATTTCCTTGTTCAAAACACTTCGGGGACAAGTTTTTTGACTTGAAGTATCCGATGCCTTTTTAGATCTACGGCTCCATTTCAATACATTATGTTCAGTGCTTTTTAAAAAATATTTTGTTCTCTTATATTTAGAAGTTAATTACTGTCAAACATAACGATGCAAAAAGAAACCTTACATGCACTCACACACATACATTGTATAGGGGGGTGTAAGTCTGTGTGTGTGTGCATAACGTATGTATACATACAGGGTGTTCTGAAAAAGACCGACTGTTTTCAAAAATTTATAACAGGAAAATTGTTAATGATAAAAAAATATTTTTTTGCAGAAAATTCATGTGGTGGGCCGTAAGTTCAGTGCCCCAAAGTTTCAATTTTCGTTGAATTTTTCAATAGATTGCGCTGCAGATTGTAAGACCGTTAATCAAAGTAACACAGAAAATTACATAATATATTTTCGAAAAATGTTTTAAATGAACAAAATTACGCAACGATATTTTAAAAATGCCTGCCACCGGCTGCAACCACGTGTCGCAATCGGAGGAAAAATCCAATAATTATTTTTTGGGGTAGAGGCTTACTATCTGCAGCGCCAGCTATTGAAAAAAAATTGAACTAAAATTTGGAACTCTGGGGGACGAAACTTACGGCCCACTATGTGAATTTTTTGGACAAATTATTTTATCATTATTAACCATTTTCCCTTTATAAATTTTTGAAAACAGTCAGTCTTTTTAGGACACCCTGTACATAGACATACCCCTTACTCAATGCAACGAATTGTGAGCTTTAAGATGAAAAGTCATCCCTGAAGCTCACTTTTCAATGCATTGAAAAAGAGGTTTACTTGAAACTCCGAAACGCATGTCATCAATCAGTTTGCTAATTTGTGATTGATTACGTTATTTTCCTGCACAAAAGTATTTATTCATTCAAGTAAATATAGTATTTAACTCTCATACACGTTGAAAAAAAAACTCAATAGTTCCAAATAGGGGAGAAAAAACACATTACTATTAGGGAGATACCATTGTAAGTCTAAGTAAAATGTATACTTTAAAATGTAATAATTAGTCTTGAAATTAACGCTTCGTTCTCTGCTTCATTGATAACACCAAGAAAACAAAATAGCTTAATATCATCAATTTGATAGCAACCACTTGAACTCTACCAACACTAATTATGCTTTGAAACACTTTTACTAAACGAAATAGATGGCATAAAGACTTTTACGCTTATCACAAGAATTTTATTAGCATCTAAATTTCTGTTCTAACTTAAATGTATAGGGACTCGAAGAATTCACTAATGTCTATTTGGAGGTGATCATTTAACTTTTGTCCCGAGGCTTTTAAATGACGATTCAACTAATTAGCAGGAAGATTATAACGACATTAGAATGAGAATTGAATTTGTGGCTCTTAGATATCGGATTTGGTGATGATGTCGGGTGTTCCATTGGGATCATAATGTAACTTTAACGAAAATTATTTTACTTTTCAAAGTACATAGCATCTTAAAACATCACGGGGGGTCTGGCTTTATAGCATTTTTAATGCAGAACCTGAATTACCATTCCACCGTCACGTGCGGGATAATCAAACTTGATAATTTCACCAACATTTTGTTACAGTCTTATTACATTATTATTATTACAGTCTTATTATTTGTTAGTCTTTTTGTTTTGTCTTAATATTTTAATTAAACAGGAGTAAGTACATATTTTAATCTTTACATTTAATACAGAGATGCTCCTGACACATATTTTTTTTTTCAAATTTCTTTGTTACTTAGATTTAAATTAATTTGTATGCGTCACGTGCGGGACATCCAAAGCCAACCTCTTGTAGTTTGCTATATGTATTACTTAATATATTTGCTAGCAATGACGAAACAAATTGTAAGTTTTGAAAGCTAAGATTCCAGCATAAAGGAAACATCTCATTTGTTGAGAAATAATAATTTAAACAGTTGAACAAAAATATGTATATGGCCAGCTCATTGAAGACGGCCATTTTGTCCCACACGTGACAGCTCCTATCTTCATATACTATATAATAGCAAATTCACTGATCGAGTGACGCTCCTGACGTCCCCAACAATGATACTCGCGCCACGGCATGATAATTTGTAATATTTTTGGTAATGATTGACATGCAGACAAATGCTTTATTTTGACAAGGCTGAATTGGATCCGGTAACTGTCTTACTGGTAAGACTAATTTTAGGAGAATGGAGTAACGAAAAAGTGGTCAACAATGAACGCTATCTGCTGGAGTTAAGGGTTAATCCACTGGAGTAAGGGTTAAAATTTCAACTATCAAAATAACCTAAACAAGACATTGCTTCATTCAAATATACAAGCAATTTTCTCTCGCCATACCTTGACGGGTGATTTTCTAGTATTTCATTAAAAAAAGAAATAATTTTAAAAGGTAATGAAGACGTTTTTGATTTCTTAAGCAACAAAATTTTGTTAATTAAAATGTATAATTATTATTTTTAATGAAATGTATGGAGCGTCACGTGCGGGGACAAAATTACCATTTTCCGTGAAATGGCCCTAAAGCGTTAAAAGTAATGCAATGGAAATGTTCTTCGCTTTTTTAATTGAAGTAATGCGTTAATTTTTACATGTGGTGTTTTTACATGGTATTTTTACAGCAAGGCTATAAATGTGGAGCGCAAATCCTCCACTCGAGTCGACTAGTGAAACAGTAATATACAAAAGCATAATTGGCTAGATAAATTACTCTCGCACATTTAAAGATACTTTTCAAACTGATGAAGGTAACTTTTTTCTATGGAACAATAGGTGGAGTGGAAAATCAAGTCGTTTTCTTAAATACAAATAATTTTTTTTGAAGTTTTTCTTCTTAATCAACGAAGTAATTACCTTCGTCATCAGTAACTTTTTGCCATGTAGTGCATAAATTTTCAATCCCGGAGAGATAGAAATTAATCGGTTTTTGAGCAAAATATTTGAAGAGGCATTTCAGATATCGGACAAATTTTTAAGTTGGTGGGTGAAACCACTTATGAAAGTTCGCCTTTAACAGTGTGGTCTTGAATTATCATATTTCAGGATCTACCCTTTTCTGCTGATAATAGTAGAAATATTCTAGCCACAAATTCTAAGATTTGATTTTTGTTTTTTTCCGATTTCTAAAACACTTTCTCTAAGATACACTTAAAAATTTAGCTTGTATCCAAAATGCCATTTCCAAATATTTTGTCCCAAAAATCAATTGATTTTTATCTATTGTGGATTGAAAACTCCCTTTGGTAACGAGTGTAATAACATCGTTCGTTAAAAATAAAACCTTTAAATCATTTATTTGTTTGGAAAAAAAAAACGAAATTAATTTTCGGCACCCCTAACATTAAACTTTACAGATATTGAAGAGCTGGTGGTCTAAGTTCGATGTTATACAAAAAAAAAAAAGGTACGGCTCTTCTTTTTTTTTAAATTTAATTTTCCCGTTAATATACGAAAAAATGCACGTGTCTCTCATTCAGTTACTTTTCAAGTTATGAATAATGTAAATTTGAATTTATTGTTGAAGAGTATTTGTTAGAAAAAAGTGTATTGTGAGGCTCTGAGAAGTTGAGCTCCGACTCTGACAATGTTTACCTCTGTTTCTGAAAATAGGGAGGGGTAATTGGCCCTAGTTGAGTTGAGGTACTTTCTTAGTTGGTCTTCAAAAATATTCTAACTAAAATCCAAGTCAATAATATTTTTCACTAAACTCCCCTAAAACAGGCAAACAAAGTCAAGGTCACAGCTCAGCTAACCAAAGCTGCACTATATTTCCTTTTGAAAAGAATGATTTTCGGGAAATGAAAACTTTGAATGACATTGGAAGTAGTGAGGACGCCTTATACTTCACGATAATGCAGTTCAACTGTGTTGAATTTTTATGCAAAACTCTCCCTCTAATTACAGTACTTAAATATTCACTAATTACTGTGACTTTTATGATAATGATACATTAATGATACTGCGTCTTTGAAATAAACATATAACAGAGCTCTAATGATATATGAAATTGACATCATTACATTAAGGCATCAAAACATATAAAATGATTCGCAGTTCTCTGGGTTTTTCTTTTTTAAGCTAAGTTTTTTAAAAAATTAATTGCTTTAAGTTTTTTTTTTGGAAAAAAAATATACAGCACTAAATTAAGTATTGTTGAATATTCTTTTCTAATATAGTTTGCGTTTTCCTACCGATCTGAAATTAAATAACCATTTTTTTTCTTTTGAAATTTCCAAAGTCCAAATAAATAAATAAATAAATAAGATGAATTTTTGTTTCGGTAATATATGTACCGAAATTTTTGTACTATATTTACGTTTTTCTCAATAATTTAAATATGCATTGTCATATTCGAGCTCAAGACACACAGAATTTTCGTTCCTTTAGTAATTCTTGAGAGCTAAGCATTATTTAAAATAATTACCCTTAATAGCATGGCAACAACAACTGCAGTTTGAGCATAAATAATCCAGGATAGCCGAGGTATTTATAATTTATTTAGAAGTTTATAAAATCCAAATAAGGCAGTTGGAGCTTTCTAAATAAAACTTTGTTGCATTTTCTTCTTTTACTTGTTTCTTCTTTCGAAAAGTCTCTAATGAAAATGGGACGTAAAAAAAAATTGTTTTGTAAATAAATACAATCAAATTAGATTCATGGACGTACTACTCACTATCCATTAATAAGATATACTCTGAAATGAACAAGGTTTGCAATAATATGTTCCTGAATTAGTTCTGTAAAATCAAAAGAAAAATCAAAAATACTGAAAAGCATTGAATCAAAAGTACTGAAAAGTCCATTGAATCAAACGTGCCAAAACATATATTGAACCAAAGTACTGAAAAGCATTGATTCAAAAGTACTGAAAGGTACATTGAATCAAACGAACCAAAACATATACTGAACCAAATGTACAGTGAATCAAGAGTACTGAAAAGTACATTGAATCAAGAGTACTGAAAAGTACATTGAATCAAGAGTACTGAAAAGTACATTGAATCAAGAGTACTGAAAAGTACATTGAATCAAGAGTACTGAAAAGTACATTGAATCAAGAGTACTGAAAAGTACATTGAATCAAGAGTACTGAAAAGTACATTGAATCAAGAGTACTGAAAAGTACATTGAATCAAGAGTACTGAAAAGTACATTGAATCAAGAGTACTGAAAAGTACATTGAATCAAGAGTACTGAAAAGTACATTGAATCAAGAGTACTGAAAAGTACATTGAATCAAGAGTACTGAAAAGTACATTGAATCAAGAGTACTGAAAAGTACATTGAATCAAGAGTACTGAAAAGTACATTGAATCAAGAGTACTGAAAAGTACATTGAATCAAGAGTACTGAAAAGTACATTGAATCAAGAGTACTGAAAAGTACTTTGAATCAAGAGTACTGAAAAGTACTTTGAATCAAGAGTACTGAAAAGTACATTGAATCAAGAGTACTGAAAAGTAAATTGAATCAAACGTATCAAAACATATATTAAATCAAAAGTACTAAAAATAATCGACTGAAAAGTGCTGCAGATCAATGACCAATAAGACAGATCATACTATTGATAAGAAAACCAGAATGAAATTGGCAACGAGTACACAACATCAGCTCACCTGACATTCGAAAATTGTTATATAGAGTGTGTGACAAAACAACTAGTCCTCTCGCTCAACAAAGTGGCCGCAAAATCGATCGAAATCTACGCTGCATCACGAAAGCGATATTTCGAGACACTGCTATTTCTGAGGACAGTTTTATGCCTGTCATGCCTCACTAGGATACCATCTCCTGTCTAATAACCACAGCCCTGCCAACGAAGCATTCAAATTTAACTCCCTTATCAATGGCTTCGTGATATCTTTCGCAAGCATTTCAATTTCAGCTTAGAGCGGTTAATGGTGGGATCAACATTTTTCACTGCTTTGCTAACAATAGAATTCTTGTTTCTCCTAAAATATTGGGGTGTGCGTAAAAATTCTGCAACGTTCAGAAATGTTTTTGAGTCTACTTTTTACGGCACGGGTTATAGTGATTGTGATTAACTCACTGATTCCACTGAAATGAATCCGATTGCATTAATCTATAAGATTCAACCACAGTATGCTACTGATGCCAACTGGAATTATACGAGAGTTTATCCCCTGAAATGCATTTTTTAACTTGAATTTGTGCATACACTTGCACAAACAAATACAAACACACCAGCGGTTTTCCTTTTTTTTTTCTAAAGAGTTTTAAAAGTAGAACTTTAGTTATGATTACCCTTAAGGTTTTTTTTTGTAAAGAAAGAACTGAGTTGGAAGAGCAATTTTTTTACTTCCTTACGCTCTCTCAGATAAGAAAAATGATTCAATACCATTAGCTTTTTAACAAATTGCAAGTGCGAGGGTCATCGAAAAAGTAAGTTTCCCTCTGGCTATAAATTTAAAAAGAGATTCATTGCGAATGGATTTGCAACGATTTTGCACAAATTCAGCTACAAGAGATGCAATGCAAACGATACAGCACTGTTTCAGCTACTTCTCAACCTAAAAACCATCGGAAATTGTAGCATTTGTCATACCGTAGAATTGGCTTTTGTAGTCCAGTATCATAGAAATCTGCCCCCTCCCCTACCAGGAAATTTAGCCAGGGATTCATTACTGTCTACATACTTTTGCCTGCGGGAAAGTGAAGCCCTGACAGTCATATCTTCAGGTGCAAGAACAAGTGGAAGTCGATGGGAAGAAGATCGAGATTATAGGTTAACTAAGAACTCAAACGCTGATATCCAAAAGTGTGTACATACTTGATTGGTTAACGTCGTTAAAAATATAGTAATTAAAAAGGAATTATAAGAAAAAAATAATATCACATGCGTCAAGTGCTTTTACTTGGCAGAGCATATTTTTAACTTTCTGCCCTTATTTTGTGTAAATATTAAATTATGAGGAAAATTTAACCTAAATTGTTTCACACGTGACCGTGGAATCGCTCCTGTACAAAATATTTTGCAATGTGCTCTTTAACAACGCTGCAGTCTTACGTTTAATATCCACACAAAAGTAAATTTTTGATGCTTATTTAAGTTTTTAAACTTAAAAGTAATTATTTTAAATGTTTTAATTCACTGCATTTCATTTGAATGTTTAAATTCTGAAGAAACTTTAAAGTACCAAAAATATTAATTTCAGAAAAACCAACCAATATGTATATATATTTCAGAAATGTCTATTAAGCAAATATATTTATCAATGTCTATGTTTTTTAGTCCTCATATGTAAACATGTGTTTATGTTTGCTGAAAAAAGTTATCAGATTTTTAATCAGTTATTTAGTTTTACCTCAAGAAAGAGCACACAAAAAAAAAGTATATAAGGATGGTAGATTTTCCCACTTTGAATAATGGAATGAAAGAATAAGCAACTATATTTGTGTATTCAATTTTTTTAAACTTAACATTAACTAATTAACCACTTGACATACAATAGAGTCTTGGAGACGTCAGAGTCTGTAATGGCACGTGAAACAAATGACGTCTCAGAGACGACAGTCTACAGTGGCACTTGAAATAAATAACACCACTCAGTTGTCCTTTCATGTTAAGGGATTGAAGTTATTGTAAAGTTATCTTGATTGTAAGTGATTTTATAAGAATGTAAGAAGTTTATTTCTAAATTAGGAATAAACTAGAAAGATACTTTCAAATTTTGTGAGAAACAGAATTTAATGATTTTTATCATTTCTGCTAACATATCACATTGCTGGTGATATAATTTTTTTAAATGTAAGTGGAGGTGTATGTAACTCTAATGTTATAACTCGTGTGCAATTCACAAAATTTTCTAAATGATAACAGGTAAATGTTAAATGATTTTTGCGTTTATTTACATAATTGCAGCTAAAACAATACCATGACATCCTCGTACATATAAATACAGTGGCTCTCAAAAGTGTTCGTACCCTTATCATTTTCAACGAAATATTGGTTTGTGCATTGAATAGTTAAGACGCTACGTTGGAACATACGCAAATACAAATATACATAGACTGCTAAAATCATAACCCTTCCTTTCAGCTTCGCCGCAGTCGTGTAAAAAGAGAAGTTCACCTACCATTTGTGCTGTTTATCTCCAAATTATTAATTTTTACACTTACATCCTTTTGCTTCTCATTGCCTCAGTTGATAATTTTAATCATGAATTTGTCTAAAAGTATTTCAGGGTACGATAACATTTGTGGCGTGTTATTTCTGTCATTTCACTTTTTGATCCATTTGAAGAAGAAAAATCAGTCTATATATATTTTTTAAACGCTGAATTTTATTTAGAATTAAATGGAGATGGTGTGAAGAATATTGGACTTTATATTCTAATTCAGTTCCAAAATATTTTGTTTTTACCACAGCTGTTTAAAGTGTACAAACACTTTTGGGAGTCACTGTATTGTATATTGCCCACGTACATTAACTTAGCAAAACGTTTAGGTAAATAACTCCTGTTCTTCTAAGGTATAAAGCACTGCAGTTCTCCAGTTAATTGTTAATTTTAAGCGTAAGGCTCATCAGTTTCAATAAAGAGGAAATATAACTAATTTGAAACCAGAGCACAAATAATAGAAACAGTTTTTCTATTTCTGAAGACTCTTTTTGATTCTTTAAGTACATGTTAAAACATTCAATTATAGTTTGATATATGCTATACGTATCTATTCCAGGGTGAAAACACGTTATAGAATATTTTCCTAAGCTTTGGGGGAAGGGGTGGGGTGAAAAAGTATGGTAGTCTAGTGAAAGCTGAAATTGAATAACGATACCTACTTATCTTCATATTTATGGCCATAGATAGTACTTTACCCATCGCATTTACTAAGACGTATCGGCGAGAAATCATCCGACTGGCCATAAAAGGAGAACCTGATTTAGGAAGAAAAATGCTCAAAAAGAAAAAAATCTCAATTTCAAAATATCTACCGAAACGGGTTCGTCAGATTCAAAAATCCATTACCGGGTTCTTTCAAATATTAAGTGTTCTGTTGGGCAGATTGATCCCGATTGACTCTCAAAACAGTTAATTTTCGGATAATTAACTTTTACGCGAGAGAACTCTTCAAAAAAAAAGAAACCTCTTAATAAATTTCAGTTTCGCGTAACTCGCTTTTGTTTTGTTTTTCCTGAAAATTTTTCCGAGTAAAAAGATTCAGCTTTCCTAAACGTCACTTTTATGTTCTATTCCTGATGATTGAAAGTATTATAAATTTTATGAGCCTTTTTTAAAAAAAAGAGGAACTATATTTTTGTCGCGGATAGAAATGGAAAGTTCTCTCCACAACGTATTTTCATTATTTTTTGTATGATTCCGTTTCAATACTTAATTCCATTTTCAGGAAGGTAGGCTTTTCGTTTTTATTATTCTCTCATAAAAATATTAAATGTTTAAAAATATTAATATCTGAACTGTGCATGTGGAATTAATAATAAAATATCCCCTCTGCAACGAGTTAACTGACAGCAGTTTGGCCTAACTGAAGCAGTGCTGCAATAGACATACATTATATATATATATAATTATTAGCGATAAAAAATAAGGATTGAAAATTATCTTTGAATCAAAACACCCAGGGGCCTCTTCAGTCGAACTCTCCATGGGCAGGGAGAACCATGAGATGTTTCGTGTATTTGTATGTAAATGGCTGTATTTGGTATTGTGTATGTTCCTCATATAAATCCACAGTTTACGTCGGATCTTTGCCAAATTTGGTACAGTGGACCTTTGATGCTCAGGGATTCACATAGAATTTTCGCCAGAAAATTTGTGAAACGGAATGTTTAAGCCTATTAATAACAATGGCTGAAATTTTGGAGTTTAGAAAAAATCAAAGAGATCTAAATTTTAATTCTGAGTACTAAAATTGCTCTTTTCTACACGTTGGCAGGAAATTGTTCACAATTTTTTTTTCTCTTTTATGTAAATCTGATTCTTTAACATGCGTCACATGACACAGCTTTTATTTCCCAGTAGACTGTGCAATGCCAAGCAACGCAGCTAATGTATACATGAAATCATACATGCAAATTTGGCAAAACATTTGAATATAAAAAAGCAATTCTTCTGAGGTGTAATACACTTCAGTTTGCTGGTTGAAAGTTTAGCATTTTAGTGAGGATAGGACATTAACTAGACTTGGATGTTCAATAAAAAAGACTTAATAATAAACAGAAAATGGGCGGGCATCAATTGCGCTCTAAGTTTTTGCTTCCCCTTCCTTTCTCCCACAGAGGCCTTTAAAAAAACCTCTCCACTCAATTTTTTTCGTGTTTGGGAAAAGTTGTCGGTTAAGAAAAAAAAAATCCCCTTCCCCCCTCAAATCCAAGAATCGTTTGATGGGACGACGAGTTGTGTTCCTAACCTCGATTTGAGTCATCCCCTTTCAATCAATACCCTCGGTAGGCAGGCAAAAAAGCATCAACTTGAAATTGAGTGTAAACGAGATCAATGCAATTTTGTCGTCCTGGTATCAA
Source organism: Uloborus diversus (assembly GCF_026930045.1). Lineage (NCBI taxonomy): Eukaryota > Metazoa > Arthropoda > Arachnida > Araneae > Uloboridae > Uloborus > Uloborus diversus. The sequence goes on from NC_072740.1 coordinate 128,226,040, forward strand.
TGAGCGCCCATCGAGGGCATTGTGAATGGGAAACATGGATCTCGCTGGACCTTTTCTGCTTGTCAGAGTCGAGGGAAGATGAGCGTACCGGCGGGCGCCGATTCAGAGAAAAGTCCTCCCCAATGACTTGGAACCTTTTTTTTTTCATCCCACAGCATGAATCTTTTTCAGTTAATCTTTTAGGACATTGATTAAACTACAGTTTTCATTCATTTCGATACTTCAGAAGGGCGTTGGATGTTTTGAAATGTCACAGTAAAAGCATTAACCCTTTAAGCACAAAGTCAGATTAAGGCATATACGCATGGGTCCAGGGCACCGAAAGTTGAGGTGCACTAAATGTTTAGTTAAAAATGTGAAAAAATGGGGGAGTTTCACATAAAATGTTAGTATTAAATCTAGAAAAAAAAACTCCGTACTAAAAAAAGCCATTCCAAAACTAACACTATATTTATACTATTAGAATTAAACTAACATACTTTTGATAGTTACAATTTTCATTAAAACCAGGTAAAATTATCCGACAATGTACAATAATATATGTATACGTAATGTGTACCTTTATTTTTGCCAATATTCTTCTAATAAAGTATCTAAGTAAAATATATGATTACTAGCTGACCTCTGTGCAAAGTATTCGCGTTCGACAAAAGGAAGTCAGAAACCTGATTTTTTTTTTTCAAATAATTTTTTTGAATACCAAATATGTGGCTTATTTATTTACTTTTTGCTGAAAGCGGTGAAACAATCTTGAAAATGATGTCTTACTTTTAAAGTTTAAAGTATTAAGGAAGATATAGCTTAACCATAAGAATACCTTTCAGAAATTATTATAAATTATATTGCATATAGAATCCTCCCCTGAATGAGTTAAGATTATATATTCATGGAAATTAAGAAAATTAGTCATTCAAAAATTACATTATGTGGTCCATGGGAAGATCGATCCCATGCCCTTCTGTTTAGCAGGAAGCTCTTACCAAATTAACTAATGTGTTTCCATCTCCGGATGCTATACACTAAAGCAGTGCGTAATAATGTAACAAAACAAACTGAAATCGACTTATCTATGTTTAAAAATATTTTTTAAAGTTTTAACGTGCTTTATCATGTTAAAGTTAATGTCTTGTTTCCTGACTTTAACAACGACAGAATTTTAGCTCACAAACCTGCAATAACTTTAGTCATGAACATTTGGATCAGAACTCTGCTAAAGAAAAGGAATTACTAAAACGACATTTTTCAGTCCCTTTTGATTCGAACTCACAACCTTCGCAGTATCAGCGCGACGCTCTAAACAACCGATAAGGCTCCGTTTCAGGATGCTATGCAATGAAGCAATGCGTATTAAAAAACAGAATACATCGTTTTTTCTTGACGGAAAAAAACAAAATGTTAAGTGTCTCTTTATTTTTCGCTGAAAGCTGTGGAAAATATCGTTTTCAACGATGTTTTTCACCGCCTTCCATTGATACCTTCCTTTTGAAATTTGATAAAATATTGAAGAAGTTGTCACAAAAAAACCCACATTTGAGAAATAATTTATATGTAATATAAGATGTTGCCGAATTTGTCCTAGTTGCATATAAAATACCTAAGTATTAATACATTTTATTGCTCTATTGTGTAAGTATAAGCAGAGGATGGGCATCAAATTGAGTTCATGCCCAGTCTCCCTAAAAGTCATAGTCGGGTTCTGCTTGCGCACCATATTGACTTTTAAGTCAGCATGGAGAAAAAAGCCAATATCCTCCCAAATTAATGTTTTCACCAGTGATATAAGACACTACTAAGTATGCAATGCATTAATTTCAAAACTTAATTATTTTTTTTTAAAAATATTCAATTAAATTCCTAAATATATTTTGAAGTTTTCTTAAAAATTCCTGACCATGTAGTGTTTTATATCATAAGAAAGACAAGACAAAATATTTCATATCTCTTACTGAACGTGAAAAAATTTTAAGAGCAAAGCAAGCAACTCACCCTCCTAGTTTTTCCCTTTTTGACGAATTTTTCAGTAGTGTGAATAAAGAACGGAGTCACGTATTTTTATTTAATTTTCGTATTTTTCTAAGTCTGTATCAAGAAAATCCGAGGTGGTGAGGTTCAAACCATTGAGCAGAGATAAAGTAGAGGGAGTCAAGTCTTTCATTCATGAAACCAAGACCCCACGTCACGTGATAGATTTTAAAGCAAAGCATTGGAAGAAATCGGGTTTTTTTCGCTTGTTTTAAGCAAAACATGCCAACTATTCGTCGTTGTTGAGTCACGTGACTTAGGGTCTTTGGGTCAGCTTTTGCTAAACGAATGATTTGACGTGCTCCCTCCATTTTAATTCCTGCTCTAAGGTTCAAACGCACGCTACGTTGGTTTGACGTGGAATGACCCATGAGCACTGGAGCATTCAAAACCGAATTTCTTAGATTTACTTGAAACAGAAGTTTTATATAATAGTTAAATAACGGAAAAGGCATTATTTATACACCCAAAGCAATTGCTGCACTGTATACTTATCGTTGGGGGGGGGGAGGGAAATATGCTAAACAAGCAAAACAATTGAAAAATCTATGCTTTAGTAAAATATATAGAAAAGCAATATTATATATCCAATGCATAACGGGAAAAAATTTTTTGAGAATGAGAACTAGTGTAACTGCAATATCTTTTGACGAAATAAGTCAATCTTAATTTTTAAATATCTTTATAAAGACACATGGACGTAGTAAAAAAATCAAAACGTGCCATCTCGTGTTACTAGTAAGCAAACATAATTCCCGGGGCTTTCAATGGGCAGTTATTGCGATACCAACTACAGATATATAGAATACATAAATTAACCAAATCATAATTTTCCGGCATTGTGTCAGCAATACCTATAGTGAATAAGGGAATATAGAGTGGCGACATACACATGTACGTTATGCGTTTGGGTTACGAGAGTTTTATGACGTACGCATACACGTCATGGTGCGCAAGGGGTTTAGGAAGATGAAAAAAAAAACTTAACGTTCACACATTTTATGGCCTACCTCAAAATCCTGTTTTTGGTGTTCGCATAAATATAGACTATGGGTTCAATTTACTATTTTGATGCACCTCAAAATGCACTGGATATTATAACGGAATTGACGAAAGAAATACAATGTAAGGAATAGACGAATGCAGTTGCATCATTTATTGCTTTTAAATCAGCGCTTCAAAAAAATTGTTTAAAATATGTTCCTTTTTCCCATTTCTTGTTATAGTTTGAACTTTAAAAATTTATGCTTGAGAGAATTTTTGATTTAATTTCCTTGGGGCTTGTTTCCCAGTCATATACTTATACATTGAATATTTGAATGATACGTATTTTATGTAATAAAAGCAATGACTCAAATTTGCAAGTATGTAGTGCATCTCTGGTTAGTTGAGCTATGACCTTGACTACCTGTTTTAGAGGAGCTTACTTAGTGAAAATTAGACGTGTTATTGGCTCGGATTTTAGTTGGAATATTTTTGAAAAACTACTAAGAAAGTTTCTCAACCCAACTGAGCGCCAATTACCCCTTCCTATTTCCCGAAACAGAGGTAAACATTGTTAGATTTTGAGCTCAACTTCTCAGAGCCTCACAATAAATACTTATTGATTTACGATAAAGTACAGACGTCTTGCTTTTGTTCTACACAAGCTACTTGTTTTTTTACTGATCACGGTATAATCATCCCGTGTACTACGGCTCTGATAAGTTGAGCCATGACCTTGAAAATGTTTACCTCTTTTTAGGGAGTTCGGTGGAAAAGGGACATGTTATTGGTGGTGAGTTGAGTTGAACTACTTTTGCAAAACTACTACAAAAGTAACCCAACACAAATCAGTGCGTTTATTCTTCCCCATTACCCTCAAAAAGAGGCAAACATTGTCGAGGTCATAGCTTAACTTATCAGAGCCACACTATAATATATTTTTCATTTGAAGCTTTAAGTGTGTCACGACCGGTTAAGGTTTTCTTGGCACCGGTTAAGGTTTTTATTTATTATCTTGTGTCTGGTTCAAGTAGAGGTTAATGGTGAAAAATGTTCCTTTTAAAATACTTACCTTACTACTTTCTTGCATCATTTAGTCAGTTCCTGCTTTTCCTTTATGTAATTCATAATTTTATTTCATGGCAACTGCTCACAGCTCATCTTAAAAGGAATCTCAGCTCACAAAGTTTGTTTTCGCGAGTATTTTGCCAGATTTTTACCGTAATTGGGGAAAATGGTGATGAAAATGTTATCAATGCTTTTTTTCTAAAATGAAACTACCCTCCCCCCTCTCTTAAAAAAACGCAACAATTTAGTCATACAAATTATTTTTGATCTCAAACAAAAGAAACACACCTCCGCAAATATAAACTACTAGTAATATACGTACGGCGATGCCCGTGATAACTATTTAAAGTAAATCCATTGAATAAAAAAAAATCAATCCCCCCCCCATATGAAATGATCATTTTTCTTCAGCTAAAATGCGCTCACCCTTTTCAAAAAGCCAATTCAAGTCTCTCTGGAACTTAAAACTGTTCGCCAAAACACATAAAAAGATTAACAGTAGCTTCAAAACTCTAAATAATCCTTCTACTGTATAGTTTGCTTAACGCGCCAAGCAACCACGCTACCGTAACCCTGCCCTTTCGCGAGTGAAGCGGGTTTTTTTCTGCCATTTAAAATGTTACACCAAAAAAACAATATTATAATAAAAACGTTATGAAGAACAATGATAATTGAATGATACGACAAATCAAATTATTTACTTAGATAAGTAACTATATTCAACTATAAGAACAAAAACAAACTTTGAAGAAATAAGGAAAACAAAACCCAATAGAAAAATCCTACAAAATCAAATTATGTACCCGAATATCGAAAAACAAAATACATTCAAAAATCAGTTCACTGACCACAATAGTGTAGTATCAGTAGCCGACCTGGCGTCTGAGTCATGTGGCATATTTCCTCGCATCTATCGACATTGTCGGCCAGCGCCCTTTCAATGAGCTAACTTACCCCACCACCCATTGAGAATTCATAGAAATAAACTTACCCAGCCATCTATTTGAAATTCATAGAATTAAACAATTAATTAGGCATTTCGTTTGCAATTACAAATATTTCAATCAATCAGGTGTTTTTTTTTTATAAAAAAAATAGCCTATAGCCATCCTCAATAAATGGACTATTCAACACAAAAAGAATTTTTCAATTTGAACCAGTAATACTGAGATTACCGTTTTCAAACAAACAAACTCTCCAGCTTTTTACTATTAGTATAGAATAGAAATTGGTTTAAAAATCTGTCTATTTAATTTTTCAACTATTGGTTTGTTGCACGCAAACTATCATGAAAGTGATTCAGGAAAATGTCTAACGGACAGTTTGCAAAATGTTGAAGCTCTTTTAAAAGCACAAACAATTGATGCACCATCTAGAAAAGGGGTCTACTAAGTATCAGTGTCAAACATTTGGATAAAATTCGCACAAATTGTGGGAGAAACTCTCATCCTTTTGGGGTGGTGATGGTAAAAGTACAGGCAGATGCTGCCCCCAAGTTGCACACTTCGTTTGATAGACGTTTTTAAAATGGTTAATCAGCGTTGTGACAACCAGTTTTATATGTTTTTGAAACAGTTAAAAGAAAACGAAGTGGGATATCTGGGACTATACACTGCGATTAAGAGCAAATTTTCAGTAAATGCCTACCTACGATTTGAACTTTGAACTCTTTTCTTTAAGTCACCTTACATCCTTTCACTTCTCACTGCTTCATTTGTATTTCATTTAAATAAGAAAAGAATTCTCGAGAGTTCAAAAGCTTCATCGCAATCTTGCAAGTTATAGCGTGACTCGTCATTTCACACGCAATGATGAATCAGTTTAACAGCAGCAGCCTATTTAACCGCCACTACCATTCAATGTTGAGCCTCTCCAGTGATGGAGCATACTTTATAAAATATCAGAAACCAAGTGTCAGCTCGTGAAAACACGCATTTCAAAGCAATAAAAACGGAATCACGCCAGAAATATGTCAACAGACATTAGACATGTTCCATCAAATCTGAATTTTGTGGGTTTTTCGAGTGGCAATGGCAACGAATCAAGAAGTTTGTCGCTCAGTTTCTTCCCCAGAGCTCATCGCTCTGAAGAATGAGAGAAAAACGCTTGCTCTCACCAGTTGAATGCTTAAGTCTTACCGTATCGATCTGTATGGTGCGAAATGTTTGCTTTTCCGTTTGTTTGTCACAGAGATATCTGAATGGAAGATTGCTTTGCTTGCGAGGCATCTCTTTCAGTTTCTTTTTCAAGCTTTTAACGATCTATACCCTTTTTAGAAGAGTTTAAGTAAATTATTATAGCTTTCAAATTTTTAGTTACATGAAAAAAAAGCAAATGATTCCCTTGTTTTTGTAAAATGCTTGATAAGGAGTAGTTTTTAGCCAATTATTTAAAAAAAAAATGGTCCGATTTAGGAGTGTATTTTGACATTAAAGAAAGGGAGAGAGTAATGAATGTGACATAGGATCTAAACGGCCACTAATAGTTTTTATCCATCTACTTTGGGGAGCAAAAACTTGGTACCATTGAATGGCATTAGTGATTCAGTTATCTGAAAAAAATATTATTATTCTGAGTTGAGTCAATGTAAGAACACAGTAAGAATGTGCTTGAAAAGTAAGTTTCCAGCTTCATTCTAAATTAGTCATTAATTAAGAAACATTCATTAAGCTTCAGTTATTCTGAATGTTGTATGTAATTTGACTATTCCTTTACTCACTTTAAGAGGCACTTCGGTTTAGTTTTAGGACTAGCATTTAAAAGAAGTGCAGTTAAGCATTATTGGATTTGAATAGAATGAAAGACATAGTAATTAATGGTCAATTTGTTTTCTCTCTTATGCTTGGAAATATTTTTTTTTGTTTTGTTTCAGTAATCGTCTGAGATAATATTAATAATATTAATTTCATAGATATTCCACAAATGTAGGACAGAGTAACGAGATTTTTAAGTGATTTAATTTCGCATCAAGCAGGTACTTTTTAAGTGATTTTCAGTTTGGCTCAAAAAGGAAACTATGCATTATTGCATTCCAGAGCGACATTCCGATTAAATCAGATACAGAATAAATTTAAACAAAAGAAAGCAAAACCTCTAAATACTTAACACTTTTTTGCATTAAAAAAACAAGCATTTGTACCCAAGCTGACTTTCTCAAAGGTACCAAACACGATAAGTTGTACAAGTGAAACTTCACGTTTCCAAAATAGACTTTCTCGAAAATTTGCTTTATAGGATGGTTTGAGTCTTCTCTTCTTTGCTTACTAAAAATGAGAAATCGTCCATTGTTATCATAGTAGAGCGCTTATTTTGCAGAGTTTCTTTGCTGAAAATTTGGCTACATAAACTCAATGCACAAAATGCTACGCACGTTTGTATGATTTAAATAGGAAAGGTTCGAGAAGAATTTAGATATAAAATAACAGAACAAATTGAAAATGGCAGTTTTAGTGCCCAGAATAAACAAGATTTCTTTTGGAAAACCATTTCTATTTCATTATACGAGTATGTTGATCTTTTTAGAACATCTTCATCTTTTAAATGACAGATTTCGGAAGAAAAAAAAATTAGTTCTGTCCTCATGTCTCTCTTCCTAATGAAAGTTGATTTGCCAATGTCCCACAACACACACGTCAGAAGTAATGTTAAGGTAAATGTATGAGGTAAACAAGTTTACTTTTCATTGATCGAAATACAGTATCAATAAATGAGTGAAAAGTGTTTACCTTAATTATTTCATTTAAAAAATTTAAGTGAGTCCTTAAGTAATAGAAAACGTATCGCAATCAAAATGCAAATGATAAAAAAATGAATACTGTTTGGAAAGGATAATTTTTTCCTGACTTGAACTTTTGGTAACTTCTTTTATTTATTAATAAGGCACATTTTTGTCCTGAAAATGCATTGGTAATACAGCTTTAAGAAAGCGCAAAAACTGCAAAACGATGGTTACATGTGTTTTGGGGCTACAAGTAGCAATTTTGCAATTCAAAAGGTTGGTGTTTAATTTTATGGCTGTAAAAAAAAAAAAAACTTTTGAGGCAATGAGAAACAAAGGGTTGCAAGTGGACTTTACAAGTATAGAGTAAAACGCGTTTGATTTCCGATCCTAGGTGTGTTTTCATTGAAAAGTTTTTCTAAATCAAATTGTAAGGCAGTACCTATTAGGGATACTAGTGCTGTCTCTTGGCCCAAAACAAAGGAGGGGGGGGGGTCACCAAGTATTTATACTGGTTATCTCCAAATTTTTAGTTTTGGCACTTACACCCCTTTGCTTCTCACTCATTTGACAAAAGAGAAGAGAATGATTGAAAGTAAGACTACGTAACATATGCAAAATAAGAAATAAAAATATGCTTTTGTGATAAAAAAAAAGTAATTTATGAATACACTTTGAGACTGCTATCTAACATCTTTTCATTCATAGATCACTTTTTTGGTATTGGAAAAAAAGATTTCTTGTAACCCCAAAACACGTGTCAGCCATGTTTTACAAATTTTCTTATTTCATACACTGTTTGATTATCTTTTAAAATACAAAATAGTTTTTAATATACATTTTTACTGCTTTTTTTTTTTTTGGTGATTGCTTCATGTACTAGGGTATTACTTTAAAAACGTTATGACTAATTATTGCTCTTTTTGAATGAAAATTAGTAGGAATGAAAAGCGTGAAAAAATACTGAAATTAATTGAAAATTTTAACTTTTAGAGTAATCTACTATATTGCGTTGAAACTAAACGAAAAAGAATGATAGTAGAAAAAAGGGAAAAGGGAGACTTCAGAAAAAAATAATAAACGGTTTCAAAACTTAGCTTCAATCCTTGATTATAAAAGTGGTAAAAGTAATTTTAGCAAGAACAATTAACTCCCCAGAACTTGCGTCAAAAGAGAATTTGCACATGAGTCATTTTCAGATCAACTATTTCCCTCAGAAAGAAAAGAAAAAATAAAATTGCTGATTTTTTTTGTTTAAATTATTTCATTTACTATTAAATACTACATATTTTTCGAAATAATAGTATTTGATGAAAAAAGAGAAATATTTAATGAACCAAAACAAAAGTATTTCATTTGTTCTTCATGTGATTATTTCCTCACGGTGAGAGTTCAGGGGGATTAAGAAATATTCAATAAAATGTTATGTTACTTTTTATGCATTTTAGTAAATGCGGTTTTTTTAATTGAAGTAATTTTAGCAAAAGAGGAAACCTAGTTATGATACTGAACAACCGCCCCCTTGACTGCGACACATATTTCAACTGTAATCAGCTTAAACAATCTCCTAACGAATAAATCAAAAATTATTGCTAAAATAAGCAAACACAAACCGAATGCCAAAAGCCTTAAACTGATTGATCTTAATTCATTGAGCAATCGCGTGCTGTTTGACATCAAACATGAATGAACAAATCGTGATATCATAGGACAACCCTCATTTTTACGATTGTCTGAATGTAATGTAGCTCCTTTATCATAGCTCCTTTTGTTGGCGAGCTGTTAAGCCACGACTACCCATCGATCATAACAGCTCGATTGAGCGTTAAGTGCTTCCGAAGAGACGTGACAATTTCCTCGCCCTTTATGAAGATTATTTTTTGGGAAATCACGAAGCTCCAGTGGAAAGACTCGACATTGATACACTCGTACAATGACCTTGGAAGTAGTGGCAATTTCTCCAGAAAATAGGTTCTCACGGAATCTTGAGCACGGTGACATTGATTCTATCGACAAAATCGATTAAATGTTGTGTGTAATTTTCTAACACGAAACATCCTTAATGCTCTCTCTTGCGTATTTGTAATTAACTAGTGAGGTGTTTTTATTTTTTTAGTTTTTGTAGTTTAAATAGTAAGGTGGGGCAACGTTGCAACAAAATTTTTGTTCACTCTATACTTTAATTTAGCAAATTAAAGTAAGACATTTTCCAATGATTTTTGTTTTATTTTTCTTATATAAATGAAACAGCAACGCAAATAAATCTTCATACGAACAAAGAAATATCGCACATCCAGTTCAATACCAATGTTGATGAATATTCATTAGTTTTTGATTTTATGGAGGTATTGCAGTGCTAACATGATGGACTCTGAAATGAAATACGGCTAAAATTGATTAAGATTCAAAGTCGAAGATGTCTAATCAATTTGCTTAGTTAAATGATTTCAAAAATGATGATTTTGAAATTAAAGATCATGTTTCAAGATCAATTACTCAGTAAGCCACTAGTTAACAACTTTAAAACACAGTTGCAATATAATCTTCATGGTGTAGTTTTGGATCCAGGTTACAAGCACATATTGACCTACTCAACTTTTTTATTCATTCTCTTTGATGTCTCAGTTATGTTATATGTGTTCCGTATATAAAACATTGAAGACAAAACAAGGCATAGGACACTGCCCTGAAACACACTGAAACGACACAACTTCCGAAGGACCTTTTTCTCCCTACTAACAAATTAGGACTAGGCATACTGCCGCTTGAAGAGTCACTGCGGGAAGTCGATTACAGGCCAGAAGCACCGAAATTGGCAGCGTAGCACTTTTGAGATTTTTATATATATTTTATATTTATTTTACCTAATGCATTTATTTATGTTTTCCTTCTACTTCTCCATGGACAAGAAAGCCGCAACAGCTCATATGATGTTTAAAAGCTATTTTAATTAATGAAGTTCATCATTTTTTTTCTACAGACTGACGCAACAACCTAGCTGTCAAATTTTCAAAAAACCGTTACTTTTCCAGAATGTTTATGAAGTGTTCTTGATATTAGGGGCTGATTTGTTACCGTTGAAGTTGAACTAAAAAAAAAATTGCAACCACTTTACCAAAATCGATATTCTCTGAAGGGGGAAAAAAGAAGGCTTTTGAGGTTTAAGCATCGTTAAGGAATTGCAGATTTACTCTTCAAAATGCAAATAGAATCAACAAAAAATACATCATTTCTTCCGTTGCAATTCACCTTCTCAATGTAAACAAAATATTTCTTGTAGGCAGAACATTCCTTGTTAACATCAATTCAAGGTTTGATTCTGAAGCCATTAGCCATACATTCATTCACTGTTCTACAAAATCCTCATTGAAAATCACAAAATTTGACTTAATTTTAGAAAATATTAAGGTAATGATCCCTTTTCGTGCCAACAGATCCTTGGATTTATCTTAAATGCACGAAAATAAAATAAAACATGACTTTTTTTTTCTTTAAGTTTTTGAATTTTAACATTCGAAACTTTTAATAATCTAAAATCAACTTTTGATTACGCAATAGCTTTCAGATCAAACGCTCTACTGCGAAATTCACTTAGCGTACGATTATGAAAATTGGTATAAAACTAGTTCACATCGTGATAGTTAGTATAACGAAGCCGTTTCTCTTTTTTTTAATTCATCCAAAATTTTTACAATTTAATGATTTATGAGTCACTTCTTCATATTTCTTTAACTCCAAACCAATCGCTTTCAGAATTGAAGTGAAAACAATCCGCTCTGAGCCATGACAGTCATGATGGAGCGCTAAATGGACTCTGTTTATTTATCACGTTTTAACTGATCATAATCTTCTGGTGCATTAAACAACAAATGCTTTTAAGCATATTTTTAGGTTATTTCAATTTGTTAAATACGTTTATTTTCATGAATCTTTTGTGACATTTATTAAGTTAACGTAAAAGCGGGTTTGGAGGGTGAGAATGACACAAACCTCAGTTTTGAGGTAATAAGCGTTCGTAGTACAGTCTGCGCTAGCTCAGTTTCAATAGGAACACAACCTTCTCTAGTGATGAGAGAGTTATGATTGTCAAAACGGCCGCCAGACGAATAACCCGGTGATTGTGAATTTATATGTTGTGAGCAACTGGTGATACGTGTTTGTAAGTAGCTCGGAAATTCATGTTGGTGAACTTTTAGTGCAGAAGGAATCATACAATTTCGTAAGTACCTCTCGCTTTCATATTACAGAAAGAAAGTTACCTTTCAAAAAAAAAAAAAAATTCATTCAAAAAAAAAAAAAAAAAAGAAAAAAAAATGATGTTGCTACAGTTATAAATGTGTAAAGTTTTACAATTTGGAGGGTGAGTGTGGTGGAGTAATTAGTTGAAATTTTGGAGGGTGAGTTGGGTTATCAAGGGAAAAAGTACTCAGGAAAAATCACGGGTGTAGATGCAAGTGAGGTTGAAGTTTCAACAATGTAGAAGCGAGGTAAGTTTTGGCAGTGGCCTATAAAAGATGAAATTTGGTATCCATGTTCAAAAATTATGAAGAAAATAATGTATTTGTTTAATCCCGATTTTATGATGTACCTGACTCTCCAAAGTTAAATTTTCAGCATAACGTACATCTAAAGCTCTCCCGTTAAAATATAAGATGTAGAGTATGGTACAAACCACCAAAACCTATATGAAAACGTTGAAACATGTGCTGTACTATTCTCACCCGCAATGAGAGGGTGAGAATAGTACAAAGAAAAACTGCCCTGGAGGAGGTGTGGGTAAAGTTTCAAATTCAGGGTTCAATACTTCAGGGACGAATCGAAAGCCAAGGTCCTAAACTATAATAATAACGCAACTTCTCTCTTTTTTTTTGATTGAACGTTGTGTTGAGTAATTACAGTTAGAAATGTACTAATACTGTACCATTGTCACCCGCTTCTACGGCACTGATAATTCTACAGTATTTTCGTTTTCAAGTCATTTTTTTACTGTACTAAACAATTCGCTGTCCCTGTTTCACGTTTTGTAATGTGCTAATTTTAAGTAATTTCTATATATTTTAGCAGACCCATCCATTTCCAATTTTTCCAGAGGTAAATGGAAAACTCGCGCACTTGTATGTAAAAGCATTGATTTTTTTAAACCGGGAGGAGGGGGGGGGGTGGATTTGATCCTTTCTGACTCCCTAAATGACGGGCCTGTATATTAGATGAATTTGTGGTTTTTCCTCTCAATTTCGTACAAAACTGGGCACAAAACTTTGGCACAATTTGTTTCGGTTGACTGATTTCAATGCATGATAAATACATTTCTGATATTTCTACTATGCTTTTGTTTTTGTGTTTTTAAGTGAAAAAAATTCCAGCATGACGCGCACGCGCCTTTTTCATAGTATTGTTTTTTTTTTCGTATTATTTCTACCAACAATTTCAATTCTTTATTGGTACCTTTCAGTTGGACTGTAGGCTAAGCACTTTCCCGTCTCGAGTAATTTGTGCGTCTTTCTATTTGGATTAAAAATAACTTTTAAAACTCTTTCGTCAAATATTTTCTGTTGATTTAAACATCGTCTCTTCATAGGACAATCTATAGAACCGCATTCCGTTTCTTACTTGGGAAAAGAAAACTAGCGTACTGATTAACTGTAAGTCATGGATTTTTTCAAGCAAGAGGGAAAAGAGATGTTCCAAAAAGTAAGCGGAAGTTAACGCTATTTTAACACTACTGATAAGCGTCTACAAGAGCTTTTAAAGGAGAGAACAGATCGCTATTGCTCCCACAAGTTCTCAAACTATCAAATTTCCGACACGAAATTTTCTTCTAAAGTTGACTTTTCTTTCTGGATGACAAAAACTGTTGACAAAAAAGTGATTTTTTTATTTATCACCCATTTCTATGAACTTGTCACATTATTGCAAGCACATCTTTTTGTATTGTTGCTTTTACTTCGGGACAACCATTCTCTTCGCTCGTTCCATGCTCCGTGAAGATTTTATAATCTGTCTACTCCTCTAGAAATGAAAGAGAAGGAGACATCTATGCAAATGGGGGTCTTTTGAACAGTGGCCAGCTTTCAATGCAAAATAAAAGATTCGCCTTTTACACCTATCATTCAAACATGGACTGCTTTATTTTTCAAAATAATACCGATTTTTTAAAAAATCTCTGTTTACGGGCTACACACTAACTGAATTTTTAATATAATTACAGTAGAACTGAAATCACCCGAATCAGTTGGGAGCGAACCCCATTTGGATAATCAAAAGTTCGGATAGTTGGTTTTTGTCTGAAGAAAGTCCATACAGTGGACGCCGGGTAATTAAATCAGTGATTAATTGAAACAACTGCTTTAATGACTCAAATTGTCAAAAACAGAACAAAATACAGCTTTATTGAATTAGCCGCTTTATTGAATCAGCCGCTTTATGGAATCTCAACAGTTTAGAGCAAACGTGATTCATATAACGGGGGCCACTGTATTAATTGAAGAGCTCGAGACAAGAATGTGATATGCCACATGATATGAATTTTTTAGAAGGCCAATTTCCAACTTATAAAAATATTTGTAGAATTTTTCAAAGGTATTATGCATTCTATATTTTGCAGCACTGAAACCACATATGTTTTTCTCCAAATGACATAATCCATTGTCATGTTTATTTCAATTTTATTTATGAGAAACAAAAATGTTGATCGAAAAGTCACTCCTTGTGGCTTGTCACACTTTTACCCCGAGCCCTTCAATTATTGAATGTATGTTGAAAATGAGATAGAGAAAAAAAAATCTAAAGAAAGAGAGCATTAAATTAATCAAATGAAACGAAAACACTTTTACTCGTTAAGCGTACTTCCAAGTGCCGTAAATTAGTACAAAACATACAACACCGTACTTTTAATGAAAGTCATTGCTTGCTGAATATCTGTCAGAGTAAACTGTTTGACTAATTTAGCGGAAGGAATAGCTAGCAGACGGAATCAATATTTTGCGAATCGCAATTCTGATAGCAATTCGGATAATAGGAGCTCGGATAACTAGATCTCTTTTGTACTTATTAAGCGTGCATATTCATACCTTAGAAACATTGATTTAGCTTTTCCAACCTCTACTTTAACTGTTCGCTTCCTCATTGTGAAAAAAAATGATTGCCTTTACTTTAATAAACTTTATTTCTGACTTTCTGTCCATGCTCAAAATAATTCTTACTTACGTTACTGTTTGATTATTGCTCAGTGCATTTGCACGAGTACAAAAGTTTTATCTATATATTTGCACTTTATTCCCAGAGTTTTAAACTTTGTCTTTCATTTTTTATATATTTGAATATGAGTAACCAATATGAGCTATTATAAAAAGTATCTACTACAGTGGATGCTGGTTAATTGAATCAACTTTATTGAATTAAATCGTCAAAAAGAGAGAAAAATCCAGCTTTATTGAGCTAGCCGCTTTATTGAATCAATGGCTTTGCTGAATCAATACTGTTTAGAACAAACAGTATTGATTCAGCCGCTTATAACAGCCTGTTAGAACAGCCGCTTATATGTGATTCATATAAGCGGCTGCCACTGTGTCTAAAATAATAGTTTGTACATGTTGCGGGGGTGGTTATAGTCTCAACTGTACCACGCGCAAATCGCTATTTTTAAGGTACAAAAATATTTTTTAGAAAGCTGACGCTTTGTATTTTGACACATAATGGTTAATTATATTCAAATTTATGAAAGTTCAATGCAAAAGTTTAAATTTTCTGCAAATGAAGTGCAAATATATATATATATATATATATATATATATATATATATATATATATATTTCACCGGTGCAAATGGATTGAGTATTATCTTATTTCATCTCCGCAGAGTAATTTGTGCAGAAAAAAAAATCAGTGTATGAATCAATTTTCAGAATCATAATATTGGAAAGAATGGAACTTAAAGGGACCTGCGAGCCACTTGCTGTAAAAAATTTGAAAGACCTCAACCAGCTCGTCTAATAAGATTAAATATTCATTTAGACAAATGCGTTCGTCAAGATATAAATGACCCCATTGTCACAGTTCCTTCATAACTCCTTTGGAGGAAATCCAAAGGAACAGACAAACTTTCTAAAATCTTGACGTAAACCTCAGACAATGACTCGCGAAATAAATAAATGAATGAAGTCAACTTTGAAATATTTTCTGGTTGTACCTCTGATAATAGGAAAGCTGTAAATGTGTCTTAGAGCTGTTTTCCTTTTCCGCTTCCCATCTTCCTAACACAGCTAATCTGGAAATAGAAGAAGCTTGCAAATTTCCTGAGAACGAGGGCAGGTGCTGTCGTTTCTGATCTCCAGACTTGCTCACTCGGAATAAAAGACACATTATTTATCTCTTCTTTTTGTTTTTTTGGGAACGAAGAAATGTGTTTATAAGCTCGATTTTTTCATTTAGGGATCTCTTTTGTTTGTGTGGCTATAATACTTTTTCAAAAAAATCACAAAAATGTTTTTGAGCTCAAACCGGGTTATAATGAAGCAAACATTATCTGATTTCCATTTGAACATGGTATCACTCTACATGGGATCACTTTAAAAATCATTTAACTTCCTTCACTTCGTTTTAATTTAATTTCAGTTTTGTTTTATTAATTTTTTTTTTCATTTGCTGAATAAAATTCCTTTACAATCAACGAGTGTATTCACTTCATTTAAACGCCTTTCAAGTCATTTTCGTACTGTAATGACGCAAATGTTATTTGATTTCCATTTGCCTCTTGCATTATTCTACACAGGATCACTTTAAAAATCATTCAACTTCCTTCACTTCGTTTTATTTTTATTTCAATTTCGCTTTAGTTAGTTTTTCTTTATTTTTTAATTAACTGAATAATATGACTTTACAATCAAGAAATGCCGTCATTTCATTTCAATGCCTTTAAAGTCATTTTCGCTTAGTAATGACGCAAATGTTATCTGATTTCAATTTGAATATGGTATTACTCTACACAGGATCACTTTAAAAGTCATTCAACTTAGTTTTATTTCAATTTTCTTTTTTTTATCCATTAGCTGAATAAAATTCTTTTGAAGTCACGAATGCCGTCATTTCAATTAAATATCTTAAAAGTTTTTTTTTTTTTTTTTTTTTGGGGGGGGGGGTTAATGAAACAATCATTATCTGATTTCAATTTGAATATTGCATTGTTTAACACAAGAAAACTTTAATAGGCAATAGACTTCCCTCACTTTGTTTTACATTAATTTCAATTCCGTTTTCTTTACTTTTTTATTATTTGCTGAATGCAATTCTTTTACAATCACTCCCATCCTTTCATTTAAACACCTTTAAAGTCATTTAATTACCCTTGCTTGTTTTCTGATGAAAAGGATAATTTTCAGAGTAATTATAAAAATGAACAATAAATACTTTGCGATTTCATGTTTGATTTTACGACTTCGATTTATGAGTCTTTTGTAATGCTGGTAAAAATAATTCATTAAGATAATTAACCGCATTTGCACACGCTCCATTTTACTTTGTTTTCTTAAAGCTAACGATCGCTGAGACGTGATTCGAAAACCCAACCATCATCTGTTTCAACTTGGAAAATTGTGAATCACGTAAACCGAATGATTTTCTAATTTCTATTGATTCACTTTAACTAAAATACTCAAAAGCTACAAAATCTCACTGAGCAAGACGAAAAGCATTCCAATTTCGATTGGATTCTGTTTTTATTCATCAAGGAAGCACATTATTTTTTAATGAGAGAGTGTTAGTAAATGATTAGTAGCAACATTACCAGATTCTTTTATTTGAGTCGTATATTTTTAGTTATTCATCAATCAGATTTAACCCACTGCAAACTGAGAAAAAATACTACATATGAGGCTTTGAGAAGCAAAGGAATGTAAGTGGACATTTTCAAGTTTTGAGTAAAACGCGTTTAAATATAACATCCTAGATAGACTTTCATTGATTTTTTTTTTCTAATTCATGCTTATAGAAACAACTACCAGGGCTACTAGTACCATCTCTTGCCCCAAGACAGAGGAGAGGTTCACCTACCATGTGTACTGGTTATCACCAAATGTTCAATTTTGCTACTACATCCCTTTGCTTCTCACTGCCTCATCTCATTTATGTATACCCTCAATGATAATTTTAATACCTCTACTAGCTTATTTCGTGCATTGACAATTGAAAATACGGCTCAAAAATTTAGTCTAGCGTTTTTTCACGACTTCTATTTTGAATAAGAAATTAGCATCGAGGAATATGGAAGGGTGAAGTACAATTAGAGCTTTAGGAATGTTACATTTGAAGGATTGTTTTTTTTTTAAACTAAAAATTTCAAACATTCTAAAGGTTAAAAAATCCAACCAGTGCGCATTTGAGGCAGTGAGAAGCAAAGGGATGTAAGTGAGCATTATTCATTTCATTCAAGTTTTGAGTAAAACGCGTTTAAAGATAAGATGTTAAGTAGCCTTTCATTGAAAAGTTTTTCTAAATCATGCTAAATAATAAAACCTACCACGGCTATTAGTACTATCGCTTGCCCCAAGACAGAGGAGAGGTTCAACTATCATTTCTACTAGTTACTCCAAATTTTTAATTTTGGCACTTACATCCCTTTGCTTCTCACGGCCTTAGTTTTTTCTTCAGCCATTTTCCATCTCTTCCTTACTATGAATTTATACGATCAGTAGCGTAACTAGGGGTTGGCAGGACTGGCTCTCACCAGGGGCGCAGCATCCAGGGGGGCGGCATTTCGACTGATTAAAAAGGAGTTTTTTTTAACATAGAATTTGAAAAATGCTTTAAAATTTAAAAAAAAAAATCTCGCAAGAAAAAGAGCTAGAGGGGGTATATATATATATATATATATATATATATATATGCATAACATCTACTGAGCAGGAGCATTGGACATCATTGAAAACAATTCAGGAAAAGGGAAAAAAACTTACAATGCTGCGTCCTATTTGTCAAATAAATTAATCAAAGTGTTCCAAAAAAAAAAAAAAAACTTTCGAATTTTCAAAATTAATTTGAATTCTGAAATTTTGAGTTCAAATTAAGTTTTTCGCAATCACGAGTTGCGACAGGACCCTACACATTGGTTACTACTCCACTCGCTTGTTTCTAGAAACGGTTCCTGTCCCTCCTCTTAGGCGGTTACATGTGCATAGTTGTGTATGTGTGCGTAGACCTGGGTGTATGCACGTTGGCATGTATGTGTGTAAAGGCGCGTGTGAGTGTACGTGTGTGTAGGACATGGACGCCACCGACCAGGAGCAGCGGCTACCGGGAGGAGTCGTGCCTGCAGAGGATGGTGGGGTTGAAAAAGGAACCAAACATCAAGGACAGTCAAATAAAAACAATTAGCAATCGTGATTGCCAAAAAAAAAAATTTTTTTTTGGAGGTCACAATGACCTTTGGTGACTTTCCTTGTGGGCGATCCATCCTGGGGGGGGGGGGGGGCGCAATTTCTTTAGTTCGCCAGGGGCGCTGGACCCCGTAGTCACGCTACTGTATACGATAGTGCAATAATGTAACAATTGTAATTAAAGAGCTATCAAATTTTTCTGGACGCATGAATTTTTTGTCCTCGTGCCCCCGTTTTCAAAATAAGAGGTTTTAAAGTCTGCCGAAATTTTAAGAAAAGTCGCCTAATTTAGCGAGTTTCGGTGAGTAATGAAAGGTTTCTTTCAGTTTTTGCAGGTTTGTATCCTGCCTCATGCAGAAGGGGAAATATCGTGGCAGCTTCAATCTCCCGCTAGGATTTGGCACTTAACTAAATTTCGACAGACTTCAAGACCTTATATCTCAATGAAAAGGGCACGAGGGCAAAGAATTTTTGCTTCCATAAACGTTTCAACATCTTCTTCTACTTAAACTTTTCCCTTGTTACACTATTCGAGCGATTCCCTGATTTGAAAGTTATTTTTATGGAGTTGATCCCTATTATGGTGCTGTTTGCGTATCTGTCACTCAAGACTGCCGCGGGCAGGTAAACGGCAGTATCTGCGAAAATGAGTTTTCGAGGTATTTGAAAAATCTCGTTTTGGATTCATACTATATTAGGAAAATGTTGGTATTAGATTATTTCTAATACTTTTTTTCAGAGGAAACCTTATCTCAGAGCAAGCTTGTACAATAAAGGTAACGTACAATCGATGGCAAAAAAGTGAAAAGTGAAAAATTTGAATTTACTGCCCTTTACCTACCCATGGCAGAAAACAAGTCTAATAATGTATGTGTGGGAACACTACAGTCTCCAATACTTATTTTCCGTCGTAAATAGCCAAAATTTGGTCGAATATGTAGAAATTCATTAAAAGAATGAGGTGCAGGAACTGAGCTCCCATGAGCTCCCATGCGAATTAAAAACTGTGTCACTCTACAAAATGAATTTCCTTACTGAAAAATTGTCAGAATTTTCACATCTTAGGAAAAAAATTCTACACTTTTAAAAAAAAAGAAAAAAAAACAACCGTGAAATTTTACGGTAAAAGTTACTGGCACTGGCATCTATGTTGCTAGCAACTTTATTTTACTATAAAATTTTGCTGTAGAATAAACGGGAGTTAAAAAACGCAACATACGAGCAGCAGGTTCGATCTCGGGACCTTCTTATTGGGAGACGGCTCTGCTGACCACCATACCAGTTGTGACGCATCAAGTAAGGGTAAGCATGGTGTTATATGCGTCGCACTGTAAGTCATGTGGTGTATCCATTGACGCTACAATCGTTCATTTTTATCGTTACAATTTACTGCAAATTTTTTCTGTACTGTAAAAACTCCATTTTACAGCAATGTTTGCCATAAAAGTTTCCTTAATTTCTAACAGAGTAGCAATACCTCTGCCTTCAATAGTATTGAAGGTCTTTGTCTCAAGGCGTTCTCTTTCGCCTGTCCTTTACGCGAGCAATCAGACTTTTCGATTAACAGATCTCGGTTTATAATTAATGTATCGTGAGCCACATCAGGGGCCATGAACTGCCGGAAAACACGTTAAGCACAAACATCCATTCCTAGGGAAATAATTAAATATTAAGCAGGAAATAGAATTTCCTGCGTTTGAAAGAAATTTTCCGGAAGGATAGAAAAAAAAAGGAGAAATCCCGAGGGGATATAGCAGTCCAAGAAGAAAATTATTTCTCCAATAAAATGAGAACGCTGGAATAAAACACAAAAAGAGAAAGGTCATGTTCTCTATATTGCTGTTTTGAACGTTAAAAAAATAAGTGGTGTGTTTATACATGTTTTAAAGATTAAAGAGAAGGTTTGTTTACTGGCCACCAGGGTAAAGAGAATAAAATCAATGTAGTTTATGACCTACACAGGAGAGATCGTTTAGGAGATCATTGGGAATCCCAAGGAAGCACTCCCATTTATTTCAGGCAGTCCCGAATATTTTAGTTTGATTTGGTAAAAAAAAAAAAAGATCGCTTTTAAAACCTTTTCATCATTGAAAATATCGATTGAAATATTACTTGCAGTTTGTTTATGTTACCTGATATTCAATTTTCGTTTCATTACGTAACTTGTGTAAAAATACTTCTCTTTTTTTATATATATATTTTTTATCTGGCATTTTAATGAAATATTGTTTTTCAGAAACGTGGCGTTGGCTTGAGCTAAGAAATAGTTATGTTATGTGAAAGAATTTTTAACTGAACCCTTTTTAACCCTTCGGATTAAAACATTTAAAATGTCCAAAGGAGAAAAAATGTTTTTATTTATACAGTATGACCATAATTAAACGACCCTAACGAAGGAATGGGAATCTGTCTGAACGAAAAATAGCTCGAAATTTTGCAGTCAGAGTGCGTAAAATAATGAATTACACATTTACTATACATTTTTTGATAGTTTAAAAATTTTGTTGCTACAAAATATGTCCAACATGATCACCATCACTTTCGAGATTCTTTCTGAAATCATGAAAGAGTACATGCAATATACCAGATGGCCCGGTTATCCCATTCAAAGACTGCAATTTCGTTCTAATTAGTCTAGATTATTCTAGAATAGATCTAATTAGTCATCAGTCTAGATTAGTGAATAACCGAGCTGGAGGCAGATGTCATCTCATTGAAGCTGAGAGAGCCAACAAACTGGTAGATAAAGAAAATTTTCTGACCAGCGAGTGTCCGCAGCATGGTGCGGTTTGACTCGCGAATTGAAGCAAAGCTTAGGTATTTAGCAGTAAGCTGCCGCTCCTAAGCCAGGGCTAAGGGCTACATGGAATTTGTAGCCATGTCAGAGCTACATGCAATATACCAGACAGCCCTGTTATCACATCCAGAGACTGCAGTTTCGTTTGCGCTGTCTGGCATAGTACATGTAGTTCTTCTACCTTATCCCTGGCTTAGGGGCGGTAACTTACTGCTAAATACTCAAGTTTTACTTTCAATTCATAAGTCGAACCGCAACATGCTAAGGACATTCGCTGGTGAGATCAATTCACTTTATCTGCCAGGTTATTGGCATTCTCAACTTCAATGAGATGACATCTGCCTCCAGCTCAGTGATTCACTAATCCAGACTGATAAGTTCTAATTAGAACGGAACTGCAGTCTTTGGATGTGATAACCGGGCTGTCTAGTATGTTGCATGTAGTTCTGCCTTAGCTCTGGCTTAGGGGCGGCAACTTACTGCTAAACGAAAGAGTGTGTTCTATAGTTGACCGCAGCATGCTCAGGGAAATTCTGCGAACATGTCTCGAAATGCTGTCTTTAAGATGAGGTAAAGTTCTTGGATTATCAAGATTTAAGCAAGGTTTTACAAGCCGAGAGTTACATGGATTGAGGTCAGGCCACAATTCACGAGAGTGATGGCTGATGACACGTTCGGCTGTAATTTTGAGGACGCCTTTAACACAAAGGCTAATGGTTGAAAGAGCTTCATCTAGCGAAGACAGTGTTAACATATGGTGAAATCTAAATAATGATGATAAAACACTTGCGATTGATTAAAAATACACAATCCAGTACCTCCGAACTAAGTATTTATTTCGGGAAATTGAAGGAATATGCGACAACGATAGCTTTAACGTGCACCAGTCACCAATAACGAACTCTTAGGCTGGTATTGAACCCGCGACTTTGTTCATGAACCCTACATTTTTTGTCAACAGACAGATGAAAGCACTTCCTAATAAAGATGATGGAGTGTTAAATTCCTTCAACACGTTAAGCGATGAAAACATCCCTATTTATTGACTTTAACATTGGAATGTCCATCACAAACCAAAGTTTCCGACCACTTGTCATAAATACAATGAAGATTCTTTTTGCATTAAATGCCTACGAGGAGAAGACAAATTATTCTCATGTGTACCAAGTTCCCCAAAATGAGGAAAAAATCGTGTCATGTGTCAATAAGCAAAATCAAAACACCTCCTAATAAAGATGATGACCCCTATAAACCCCTTCGACATACTATACTATGAAAATACCTCTATTCTTTTACTCAAACACTAGAATGTCCACCACCGGTCCAAGTTTTCAATTACTTGTTGGAAATATACTGAAGACTCCATTTGCAAAATTATCCATGAAGAGAAGAAAAATGATTTTCTTACGTATCAATTTTCCCAAAATGACGAAACAATTGTGACATGGTGTCAGCAGACAAAATGAAACTAATAAGCATGGAGTGTTCCTAAATTTCTTCAAGTTTAACAATGAAAACACCCTTCTTCATTTCCTCTCAAATATTGGAATGTCCATCACAAGTCAGTTTCCGACTACTTGTTGTAAACATCATGAAGATTCTATTTTCATTAAATGCTCATAAGGGGAAAAAAACTGCCCTCATTTGAAAAGCAATGGCTCGATTTTCAAATCCATTTGGCCTCACGTACGTCCATGAAATTTTTCATGTTCAGTTTGGAGGCACTTCTCAAAATTACTTTTTCTCAGAAGCCCGAATTAGCTGTCTCAATTTTCAAAGAGTAAAAAAAAAACGAAGTTTCGCCACAGACATTAATGGCTTTATTTACTGACAAGCTAACTTTTTTTGACATAGCAATGCATTGGATTGATTTTCAGCTATTAATTGTTTCGGGACATTCTTGAAGCGTAAGGATACTTTCAATCAATAAATGCTTTACTCGAAACATAAGTTAGCAATATATCTAAAAAGGAAAGAGTCATTACTTTTGTCCCTAAAACTTTAAATGGAGACTCAAAGTACGTGATTCTATACTTTAAAGTGTTCTTGAGAATTCAGACAATTACATGTCTCTTGTGAAATATTTCTATTATTGGATCATTAAAAACACTTGCTCTTCTGAAATAGATGAGGTTCCTAGGAACCATTTTTTGGTTTCAAACTTACTCACAAATAGATTAGAGAGAAATGGATGTGAAAAACATAAACAAAAATCCCTATACATCGAATTATACGGCACGGTCAAAAGAAGTGTCGAGTCATAGGAGGGTACTTTTTAGGCGTATGTATATTTGTGGATTGTTTTTTAACTGGTGTATCTTTTAGGTAATTGTTTCATGTGAAAGAAATAATGAACAAATTGACAGTTAAATAGAAAAAAAATATACTTCTGCTGAAAACAATGAAATATGCATTGCCTAAGACTTTAAATGGGAATTTAAACACGTGATTCGATCCTTTATTTTTAGACAATTATATCATAACTTTTTTTTTTCGAAATATATCCGTTATTAAATCGTTAAAAATTGGCTCCTCTTAATTATATGAAGTTCGTTAAAACCATTTTTAGCTTCTAACTTACAAATAGGTTATAAAGTAATTAATGCGGAATATATAAAATATTTGTCCGCTTTGCTCAATTTGAATGACACGGTAATAAAAAAGGGTTCGGGTCAAAGATACTTTTAGGTTTATGTATATTTATCTCAGTTTGCTACCTACAAGAAACATACCAATTGAAAGACAAGTCTTAACAAAAGAATGTTGAGCAAACTACTTGTTGCGTAGAGTTATTAAAATAAGATACATTTAAAAAAAAAGACCTGAAATACGTAGTAATAAAACATTATAGTACGTACTATTTGTAATTGTACTACTTGTGCATAAAGAAAAATTACAAATACCAAATAATAACACATAAAAAGTATCATTAACTGGGGTTGGGCCTATGTTACCCCAGTTAACGGTAGTCATATCTAATTTTCAACAAAAAAAGGCACCCTACAACTAATATGGGTTAACCAAATTTTTTTTATGACTGCTAGATAGGGGAACATAGGGCAAAGTGAAATGATGAATATTTACTCTGATTTTAGCTCCATCTATCTGGTATTATTTTAAGTATATAGAACCATATGTAGTCTTTTCCTGTCAGGAAAAAAAATACCGTTGAAGATTAAAGCATTTGGTAATACAGGCAATTTTAAAAAATTGATACTCATATTGTAATATTTTGTTGTAAGTCGAAAATTATTTTTGTTACTATAAAATGATAAAGCTCTTGTTATTATCATTTGAAATATTAATTGCCACCTCCTAATATTCAATGCAGCAAAATTTTAGCTAATATTGAGCTCATTTTTATTTTAAATAAATTGCGCAATTAGTCAAGTACATACGGGGCAAAGTGAAATAGTTTGTTTCGTTTACGCACTCAATCGTTTATTCTAAATCACTTACATTTTCATTTATATTCCTTCATTAAGTAATGCACTTATGCATCCATCTATTCATTCACTTATTTTCTTATTCATTAATTCTTTTACTTGCTCATTTATTTCTCCTCATATATCAATTGATTTATTCAATTGTTCGTTTTTTGTTTCATTATCTATTTCCTTTATTTATTCAGTCTTTCATTTACTAATTATTTTGCTCCAAAATGTTTTATAATCAAATAGAAAATATTTCATTAGAAAAAAATTTTATTTTTCACTTTGCCCCATAGAGAAAAAAAGTTAAAATTTTCCACACTTTTTTTTTTTTTGAAGAATCAAATTTACTACCAAAAATAAAAACAATACAGTTTCAACGCAAGTTTTATCATAAAATACAATGTGTTTTCATTATGTACTGTAATTTTCAAAACAAATTTCTGATTTGTTCGCTTTGAAAAAACTCAGTCATCTTAACCATTTCACTTTGCCCCACATTCCCCTACAACTTGACTCTAACAACATAAACTGCGATAGTCGATATGATTCCATAGAGATATGCCGGTAGGCATTGCCCGTAGATTATTGAAGTAATTTTATTGTAAGAGTTTCTTCTCCTTCTTCTCCCTAAGCTGAAATCAGCTCGTCCAAGTTCAGGCGTCTTGTTATCACTAGATGCACTCAAGGATTTTAAACACCAATTTTTTATTCAAAAATGTAGTGCTTTTCTGGATGGACTAACAAAGAAAAATTCAGTTTAATGAAATGGTGGTTAGAAACTGTAGTAAAACTTTAAACTGCTTGATTACTCCTTTTGACCATTTCCTTTCGGGCAGTCTGCAAATGATTTCCCGCTTTGAGGGGGGCTCATGAAATTGTGAGCATATGAAAAGTTGGAGGGAGGTAGTAACAGGTGTGACTTCACACAGTTTGGTTAAAATAAAAACAATTTAAGTAACAATATACTCATGTAACATAGTGTGACATGTGACAAAGGGAGGAAAAGGGCATGGTTAAGCTTTGACACTTTGTGACAAAGGGAGTTAACAAGTGGAACTCCATTTGCTTTTCCACTTGGTGAACGGTTTTGATTTTGTAAAAAAATTCCTTATGCTCGTCTCGCGTATTATCCATACATCAAATTTGGTGGCGCTCTGCTCAGCCAACTTAGTGGCAAGGTGATGTTTAAAGGGGCTGTTTTGTTATAGTCCTTTTTTTTCTTTATTTGCTACCCACTTGGTAAGGTTTTGCTTTTCTTTTTTATCGACTGGATGTCGATTCTGACATTAAGTCATACTTTGTCACTGTGATCAAATGCCTGTTTATTTTTTTCTGAAAATAGACACTAACGGCCTCATTTACCAGCCGATTAGAACCTACGTCAGACACCCGAGTCGCTGATCGAAGTCTTTTTCAACTATCAATAAGCAGTTTTCTTCGGAAGTTCAGAGGTCTGACGGTGGTTTGAGTCGACTTATACATGTGACCGTAAAGAGTAGAGCCGACATGTCCGATATTTCGGTACCTCAGTATGTCGATTTTCAGGTTACTACAGCATTGTATGTAGAATCCTATTCCACATTAAGCCATAACGTATCTGCCAGGGGTGCCCCGATGGGAGGTCACTGTGACCTTCCAAAAAAATCCTTATTCGGCAAATCTTTCTGACGATTCGGTAAATTTGGAGACAATATTGCAACATTAAGATTTCTTCCTTTCTTAAAAGATTTTAAAACTGTTTTTAATAATGTCAAATGTTTCTTCTCATTAGATGTTATGTATTTTATCATTCGGTAAAACGAAAGTTTTATTCAGGAAATTTAAAACGTTCCCCCCCCCTCAAAAAAATAGTTCTAGTAACTCTGTCAAAAATATCCGTTACATATATTTATCCATGTTATAAGAACGTGAGCCTAACCTTTGTATAAACCAGACAAACGTCTTTACGCTCTCCTGTACAGTAGTGATGATTTGACTTACGTTAGTATCGCTTTGAAGTACGGGTTTTAGATTGAAGGGTCTTGTTTGTACTCTTGAATAGCTGTTGGACAGTCGCTTAAGAGAGAGAAGTTACGTTGGGAAAAAGAATTAATTATGAAGCCTATATAATGCAAAGACATCTTAAGACAATTTTGGCAAAGTAATCGAGCTTTTAATGTAAAGAGTACTTGGTAAAAATAATTTCGACAAACAAAGACATTATAATTTCTTTCGGTTTTTTAACCTGACTTTAATTAAATCACCCGTTGATATAGAATTAAAGTAATTGAACATACTATATCAAGCAACAGGTTTGACACACCAAAATAGGCTTTGATACATCTTTAGCACGAAAATACGCAGTTAAGTTCGCCAACGTGGTTTTTGAGTCGAAATTTCCTATAAGCATGCAGTAGTGGTCCGATAAGAATGCAACACTCGAAAGTTCTTTCTATGAATATGTCTATCAATACTAGCGTCCTATGTTGATAGTAGCACATTGCTATTGGTCTTAAAATTAAAAAAAAATGCTTTATGTCTATGTGAGTTTATATTTTACAAAATTAGAAGCATGGCCCATAGAGTGGGTGTTTAAATTTAAAACGTATTACATCATAATCGATAACCCAGTTTACATCAGGCTGCACATAAAAACAAAGGGACGCAAAGAAAAACTTCGGACAATTATTGATACAGTCTTCGATTTTATCGAAATAAAATGCTTCCGCACTTTTTTCATGTACTTTTATCGAACCTTCCGTATCATGGTGTATACTTAAGGCAATGTACCGTTCAAACTGCAACCAAACTCATAAAATTATTATATCACAATCTGTTGCACATGGATCACACATTGAACTAACAAACTGGTACCAGACAAAAGAGTAAGATGGTGCTACTTGTCACGCAATGAATGACTATCGGTGTTTACAAAAAAATGCCGGCATTTATGAGAGTTTCAAAACATAATAAAACGCTATTCTACATTATCTTCAAAAACTGGAATGGTAAGTACTCCAACTTTTACTGTAAAAAAAATATATTTTTAGCATTTTGGACTTTTTTCTCCTTGTTGGATATTCTCTGTTTAGCGTTGGTTTAGTCTTCCTGTGTTTTTAATTTTCTTCGTAAATAAAAAAAAAAAATATTTAACATTCATTTATTTCAAGATTTTTTTTTATTATTTTATTTTGTTTTATAGTAACGTATTTATTTGTTTTTTGCTTCGAATACCAAAATATAAATGAATAAATCTGAAATTGAATAGCAGAGGACAACAAGCTATGACTAAAAACCTGTTCTTGTCGGATCGAAATATTAACATGTACGTAAAACCTGCTTTCAAATTTTCAGCATAAATTTCAAAAGAGAATATTCTGAATCATTAATTTTTAAGTGCTACTTTTTTCTTTAGTTTCAGAGCGTGGTATTGATTATATTTTCGAAACATATATTTTTTTCTCACTAATATATAAATATTTCCCTTTAAGAAAAACTTTGAGTTTTAAACTCAGAGTAAATTTCCTTCTTTTAATATTTCTGATCCTTCTGTATGCATAATCAAGTTTTTAAATTA
Source organism: Uloborus diversus (assembly GCF_026930045.1). NCBI lineage: Eukaryota > Metazoa > Arthropoda > Arachnida > Araneae > Uloboridae > Uloborus > Uloborus diversus. Next base: position 128,254,988 of record NC_072740.1, read on the forward strand.
ATATAACATCTTTTAAAGGAAAGTTAGGGTTTGGGAAAACAACCCTGAGTGAAAACTATTTTTTGAATAATTCAAAATTGACAGAAAAAGTAAGTAGCAGCATTAATACAAAATCTAAACTTTGCAAATGAAAATAAATATTTCTGGAATTAATAACTGAGTGAAATTGGAAGAAAAACTGAAAAGAGTCATGTTTTTGTTCGAAAAAGAAAAAATGAAATAATAATAACGTGATCATGGAGAACACAGTATTTAACATTTCTCTCCAAGAAAATAAATGGCCTTCCAATGGCATATAAGCGCTTCACCGAGTCACTTTATTCAATTAAACAGAAAAATGCTATAAATTCTACCATTTCTTGTGGATTCGCAAATGGACTATAAGTTTCATAAATGTGAGAATATATTTTGCTCTTTTGAGATAATATGGAATCATGTCTAACTTAATATCGTAGTAACGTCAGATATATCCTATTGTTTAATATCGAAATGAAATATAGTATTAAGAAATCAAATTTAAATTTTTATTTCGCTAACATTAAGCAAATTAAGTTTAGTACACTGGCGTGGGGAACAAACGCAGCAACTGCAAATTTTTCATTTTTTTATCACCTATTGTATAAGCTTTCTTATTTGACTTCGTGAGTATGTGTGAAAAAAACAAAACGTCGAATTCCAACATTTCTCTACTGTTAGTACGGAATATGAAACGCGTTTCTTTAAATACCTCATTTCTGTAGATACTGCACTTTACCCTTCCGCTGCAGCATAATTCTTGAGTTCGTATTGTCTGATTAAGGCTTAGAATCAGAATTTCTGCTTTGTGAAGTGATCACATAACTTGAATTTCATAGAGCATATGAGGCAGTGAGAAGCGAAGGAATGTGAGTGCCAAAACTACAAAAAAAAAAAAAAAAAAAACCTTTCCTGTGATGGAGCAAGAGATGGAACTTGTAGCTCTGATAAATACGGCTTTATACAAAAGATTTATAAAGAAAATTCAATGAAAGCCTACCTAGAATCCGAACTTTAAACGCGTTTTTCCCGAAAATTTAAAAAGTCCTCTTAATCCCTCTGCTTTTCACTGCCTCACATGTGGTATCTGCTTCAAGTGATTTGTATTAGTTTCCCTAAACATCTTCGAGCAAAAACACTCCTTTATCGTATGAGGCTAGATGTTGTGTGGCTCGGATGAGTTGAGCCATGAAACAATGTTTACTTTTTTTTTTTGAAGGAGTAAGGAAGGGTAGGGTAGACCGACCAGTGAATGAACAGTTAAGCACAATTTCATTTTTTAAAAATCCTAGTAATTTTAAATTCTATGCTATACAGATCGTAATAGTTAAAACATTTTAATTGATCTATGTAAATATCTCTAAAAAATCGCGGGAACTTAAATGGTACCGCTTCCGACTTTTTTAGGTGTTTAAAGAAAAAATGGCACAACGACCCAGTGAATGAACACCTCGAACCAGTAAATGAACACAAATTGGTCCAGTGAATGAACATGATAAATTTTGATTCAAAAAGAAACTAAGTTTCTTTGAGATCTATCTATCTATCTATATAACTATCTATATTTATTTATCTATCTATTTATATAACTATGTATATATATCATCTATCTATATCTATTTTTCTATCTATCTATCTACTTATTTATCTACTTACCTACTTATCTATCTATGTATGTACCTATATATCTATATATCTATCTACTTATCTATCTACCTGTCTATATATCTACTATCATCTCTATATCACTCTCTCTACCTAGCTATCTATCTATATATTTATATACCTATATATCTATTTACTTCTTATTTTTTATATATCTATCTCTATACCTTCCTCTATCTATTTATCTATCTATATACAAACATACGTACATATCTAACTTTCTATTCTCTTTCTTTGTATATATATATTTCTATTTCTCTATCTCTCTATCTACCTGTCTATCTATCAAGAGAGATAAAGATATAGAAAGATAGATGTAGGTAGGTAGGTTAATATACAGATGGAGATACAGATAGATAAAAGATAAAACTCAGTAAAAAATGCATTGTTTGCAAAGACAAAAATAAAGAAATTATAAAATATATAATGAAATACATAAATAAATAAGCATATAAAACTATCTGCATTACAAAAAGTACGAAAATGAAAATATCTCAAAGAAACTTCAAATTTCTTTTTAAATCAAAAGAAATTTTGCCATTGTTCATTCACTGGGTTTTTGCAATTTTTCGTACCCAGTGACTGAACACCTCTCTACCTGAAAATCTACGCATTCTGCATTGACTGAAAAAATTTAAATCCATAGCCTAAATATGTATACTTAATTTTTCTTTCTTAGAGTTAAAAAATAAAATTTATCTCATAAAAATAATATGTATCAAAATAATTGCTAGCACGAAACCAGCCTTATTATTTTGAAAGAGAGGAAGAACGATTCACGGCAGTAAAAATTTCATATTTTTTCTAGGAAAAAGATACGTATCCAAAGTAACCAATCAGGTGTCAGATAGCTTAGAATATCAATAAAGAACGCTTTTGTAGTGAATTTAATCAGAAAAAAAAATTTTGGAAGCTTATTCTTTTAAACAAATGACGCGCTGTTCATTCACTGGATGGTGTTCACTCACTGGTCGGTCTACCCTAGTTGGCAGCAAGTTGAGTTGGGTTACTTTTGCGGTAGTTTTGCGAAAGTATTCCACTCAAATCCTCACTTCCCTCCCTCACTGAATTACTCCAAAAGAGATAATATTGTCAGGGTCATGCCTTGCATTATCAGAGCCCCACTCAACCCAAACCGACATTAGTAATAATCAACCGTTTGCTGTATCTTCAGAGCAATTTTTGAACTCCATGTGCCAATTTTTATTTTAAATTGTGCCTAGCATGTAGCTATAATATAAGTCCAAGCTCCTCAGTGTCATAACCTAACCAATGTCTTTAATTCACTAAGTTACAGATCAAAAATTTAAAAAAATTCCAACATGCCTACTTTCCCTTACGTGAGAGCCCAGCAAGAGTCATTCTCAGTTAAGAATAACTCATAATTCATGTCTATTTGTCATATTTAATCAAAAATTCTAAATCACGCTTTTAACCTGTTCAAGTTAAACTAATTTCTATACTATAGTGTTTTATAGCGCGACTAAAGACTAACTTGAAATCGTAAAGCTGTTTTGATTTACTGCTTTTAAATTATATAAGGGACTTCCAGGATAACCGGAAATTTGGTCCAGCATGTGACAGCTTACATATCCCATTAAAAATCATATATCTCAAATGTGTTTTTCTTTTGTGGGAAGCCCATAACTTCCACAATAATGCATCAAATGTCATAAATAAGGCATAATTTTAAAGATTTTCTTTAACCGTTTTGGTGAAAAATAAATCACAGTGTGGCAGTTTTTCGAAAATATTTATTTCGTTAATCATTTTAATGCATAGCATCCCGTTAGGGAAGCTCTATGAACTCAACTAGGGATTGCAATACCGGTCTACCGAATACCGGTATTTCGTTCGTAATACCGGTATTTTCTGATGTAAAATTCCGGTATTTTCGGTATTAGCTGAAAATAATTTCAAGTAAAGAGTTTTCATGATACAAATCCAAAATCAATCTATTGATGCAAAAATTTGGCTTCAAAAGCACAGACTAATAGAATATCCTTAAACTGAACTAGAGGAAAGATTGCAAAATGTAATGCCTTTACGGAGACGAATCGCATTTTCGTACGCTTTTATGCACCATGTTTTTATTTTTTCCATTTCCCTGATCACTCACGTTCCCTTTTGTGAAAGTTAATTTCTGGTGTAAATTTGACTGTATTTGTCCTATGAACTTATTTTTCAACCAACAATTGCATCAATTGCAGTAATGCTTCTCGATTTCTTTTTTAATTATTTGTCTCAGCTGTACTACATTTTGTCAAAAAATTTGTCTTGTTAGCATAACAAATAGCAATGTGTTGTCACCAGTATTGGTTTTTTGTCCTGTCTCGCTATTTGGCATGAAATTTGCAAGATAATGTTTAGAATTTATACAGTGCCCTGAAAATTTGCAGAGGTAAAGCCTATTCAATTGAAACATTTTTTTTAGGTATTTACATAATTATAATTGGGTTGTTTCCCATTTTTCAAAAATATTTTTTTCTGAAAGTGCATGGAAAAAGTTACTTTTCCCCCCTCAATTTTGACTTATTTTCCCTCTTAAAAAAATAATTTTAAACAACATTCTGACGTTGTTTTCATTTTCGCTGCTGTTGTCACAAGTGAACAAATTGCCTAGTTTACCAGAATAAAGTTTCAGAACACTGGGAAACTTCGTTAAATAAATATTTTATTTAACTAACAATGCTCATTCCGCTAATAAATTGCTCGCGAGAAAGAAAAACATAAAAAGGCGATATCTTGCCAGAAAAGACAACCACGCTCTACGATTCAAGATGACTTTCAGCACGTGTGACGTCATACGATGAAACAATTTGGTTTAAAAATCAGACATTTAAAAAAAATAATTAAAAATTAAATGTTGGGGAAAATAAAATTATTTTCTGTTTTTTTTTTTTTTTGCTTATTCTACCAATTTCAGTGAATAAAAGTAGTACTTTTGACTAAAGGAATCATCCCCATTGTAAAGAATTTTGAAAAGAAAGCGAAAATGAATAACAGAAATAACAAGATCAAATTCAGTCTCAAATTTCAAACCAAAGAGCTAATAAAAAACAAGCACAAACCTCTTCTACACGAGAGAAAATGATGTTAGTAGTTTAAAAGTATCGTCTTTCAGAAAAAAATTACATCCAGTTATAAATTTTAAAAATAATAACATTCAGAATACAAAAGATACACACATACAACGATTAATCAAAAAATGACACGCAAGAAACGGAATTACTTGAAGATGAAGGATTTCAGGGTAATCAGAGAAGGTGTATCGCGCATTGTTAACAGTACCACCGACCTGCATGAATTCAGAAATATTATTTTCAACAGTAGAAAAGTTGAGCAATAAAATGAGTTCCATGCTTAGAGACAATTCAATAGATTCATTATGTTTTTCATTATTATCTTTTTTTATTATTACATTTGTTCCTTCATTTTACGTTTGTTCACATGACGTTTTCATAAATAATACAATTTTTGTACAAAATTATGAAATGTGGGAACAAAACAATATGTTTTCAAGCATTTTTAGAGAAATTTCCGGATGGAAAACACCGGTATTCTGGTATCATGTATTAAAAATACCGAGTACCGTGATTGAATTTTTGGTCCGGTATTGCAATCCCTAAACTCAACTAATAAGAGCGTTGTGCGAATGGTATGACGCTCTAAGGGCATGGGTTCGATTCCCCATGGACCCATGGAGGTCGCTTTTTTTTTCCGCAGATTTCTAATCCAAATTCTCATGGATATGTCAATCAAACTGTTTGCAAGTTTCCGAACAAACAAACTATGTTGTGTTGAAACTGGAGTAAAAAACATTTCATTTAGTAAATCGCAATACAAGTTTTCAAAATTATTTTTCAAAAAATAGTGGTATCTACTTCAGTTAATTTTGTTATTTTATCACGCATTACGTTAGTGTGTGTATAGTTTTTTTTTTCTTTTTGTTACTTTCTTAATACTTCATCGAGCATGAATACTTCGCGCGGGTCCACTAGTAATGCTTTAAAATGGTAATGAATAATTTTTTTTTTCTTGAAATCACAAACGTACGAGTAAGTAATTTCTTAAGCAAAAGGTTTGTTTACTGTCCTGTAAAATTATTACTTTTTAATGAAATATATGTACTGTTACGTGCAGGCCAATATGGCGGTTCTTTTGTGGGATAGCTCTAGAGTGTTTTGAAAAGCATATTTTGAACTACAAGGCAATGAAAGGCAATGAAAAAGAATGAATACAACTATGCGATAAAGGGTAAATTTTTGTTTTAGTGGAAAAGAAAAAAATTGTGTTAATGCATCAGAATTCGTTTATCAAAGCATCTCTAATATGCGCAGCATAATTTCAAGAATTTGAGAAGTTTTCGACTTTGAAAATAAATATCATTTTATGTTCGTCGTGGCGAGGAAATCGCTTTCTTGCATCATTTTGCAAATGTGAACAACATGTGACCAAATGAAATGCGAAAGTAAATTGAAAAAAGCATTTGAATGAAAAATTTTATTTCGTGGCGGATATTTAGAAGCGATAAAGTCTCCTTGTAAATGTAAGAATGTTCACTAAATCTAGCCAATAAAATGGGTTTTTTACGCCCTCTTACCAAGTTTATGAAATTTTTAGTTTGAAGATTTTCTGTTATTTATTCAACGGAAAAACTTTCCATGCATTTCGACATGGGGGGGGGGGGGGGTCATGCTCTTTATTTATAAGGAATAAAGCTCAACATTTACCCAGAAACTACTGACTGGATTTTCAATGAAGGGGAAAATATTGATGCAATCAATTTTGAAAACAAATTTTCCTCTCCTAAAAAATAAGAAAATAACATAATTTTATCTGTCTTGAAAAGTCGAAAATAAGACACACTTCCTGAATAAATCAGTAGGGTAGACCGACCGCAGTAGTCACTTCCTGTTATGCATTTCCAAAAATGAAAATGACTATAAAATGTGTTTCTGTTCACTAGTTGGATTGTTCATTCACTTGGTTAGAACACTCATGATTAAAAAAAAAAAAATCTCAATTATTCGGCTATTATAAGTCCCAGAAAAGAAAAAAAGAGCCTTTCGACTCGGATAAAAGTCTTTAAGTCTTTTTTAAAACTGCGTTGTGAAATTTCTATAAGGGACCATACACAAAGTAAAATGAACACAGTCTACATTTTTAAATGGGAATCCCCATTTTTTACTACATGAAAGAGCTTTTGAGGCTAAAAGTAGCTATGGTAGCAAATTTCAGTGCTAATATCTTTTGTTCTACTCGTTAAAATGCAAAGAATGATTCAGGGTCCGCCACTGCTTATAAAATGCTTTCTTTTAAGCTCAAAGTTTACCGATCAAAGTAAAAGTGAACTAAATTTCACTTTATTTTGAAAATGAAATTTCTGAAGCTACTCGTTATTATAAGTTAATTTTAAGCTGTTAATTGAAAATTCTTGCGCTTCGTAAAAGTGATTTATCCCTCCTCCCTCCCCCCCCCCCTCCGTTGTAAATAAGAATCCTGCAGCTACTGATTTTTAAAAAAACTGCAATATACAAACATTTTACATAAAACTTAGTTGAAAGCATAAGTACCTCTACTCACTAACGCAGCCAGAATATATTTTTTCGGAGGAGAGAAATGGTTAAATGATCCTTGCATGTATATAAACTAAATGAGTATCGCTATAATGTTAAAACCAAGGCTTCTGTAGTCGAGGAGAACAAATCCCCAAAATCTACACCACTGCTTCTACTGTCTGCGACTTCTTGTAACCTTTTTGTCATAGAGTCGAAAGGGCTATTTTCTGTATCTGAGTTACTTGTCTAAAATTTTTAAGAAACGGTGGCACATGTTCTAAGTTTGTCCTACATAAGGAATTGCTAGGAGCAGTTGCTTTTTTTTTTTTTTTATAATTTCGAAGTTTTTTTCGATTTATATCTGATGCGCTACCAAGCCGTTGAATTGCAAACGTGTAGTATAAAATAACTCTTACGGAAAAATGCAATTTTAAAATGATTGCATTGCTTTATTGACCAATTTTCCTCTTTCTTTACATAGAAATCAGCTTCCGCTGTTTCAGTTTTGCAAAGCTATACGGTTCCCTAAAGGGCAGCAAAATTGATTTTTTAGCATATTATAAAAAACTACTGAATATTTTGAGCTAAAATTTTTGGTACCCGTACAAAAAGCTCTTTTAGATGGTGTTTTCATCAATATACAAGATAGTTTCCGATTATACTTTTTTTTGTTTTTCAAGTATTGATTTCATGATTCATAAAACGATCAAAATTTCATTTTTGATACAGTAAATGACGTTTTTATTGTTGGGTTGTTTCATATTTTGATACAAAAAACAATTTTTTCCGGAACCGAGGTAGTTTAGGTATTATATAAAAAAGTAAAAAAAAAAAACTGACATTAGGAGTTCGCCTTTTCTCAATTTAATTGTGAAGCAACAGCTGGATCAAATTAATCAAAACTTGATATACAATGTTAAATAATGATGTTAATCCCAAATATATGATAAAAAGGGGACTCTCATTGAAATTTTTAAAGTTTGTGTACATTTTAATATGACGACGACCCCTTAGGAACAATCAATTAGCATAGCTTTGTCGAGTATATTATTTCTGAAAAATCAGCTCTTTACATGTGTCTCTAAGTGTAAATAACCTTCGAATACGAAAGCATGTTTCTTTTTTCCCCCATGAATGTACATTGTATTTCTATTAAACCCTCCCACCCTCCCTTCAAATAAAGAAAGAAAACATTAAGCAGAACCATACAAGTTCTTTCAATTCTTGAAAAACAAATTTCATACACCAAGGCAAAGGTAACCGTGGATAATTCGAGTAATGTATGAGAAACGATACTAGTGTATATAATAGCTAAAAAATATGAATAACACTCACACATATATTTAAATTATGTCTAAAAACGATAAAATTGAACGAATGTAAAAAATAAATGCAAAAGCAAAAAACGAACAATAACACAATCATAAGTTGAACACACATACAGTCGGGACCCCGATTTAACGAACCTCTATTTAACGAATTTCGCGATTTTACGAATTTTTCTTTTCCCCGACTAAAATGAAGGCAAAAGCCCCCTATTTACCGAATAATAAATCCCGAATTAACAAATTATTTTAACAGAGGATTTTTTTGTTAATTTGAGTTGGGAAATATTTGATTGTATTCCAAATGTTTTTCCATATTGTCCGAAATAGAAAACCACTTTTCTTGACCGTTTAGAAAAATAGTATGGAAATCAATCTAATAAAAGTATTTATACAATATGTATGAACGCAACGTGAAATACAGTACATTACGCTACAATATGTTAATACATTTTTTAGCAAAATTTAATAAACATTTAATTTTAGTGTTTAAAGGAAAAGCGAAAACAAAATTACAGTTCTGTATGTAATGAGCTCTGAAGAACTATTATACAGTAATTAAAAAATAAAATTGAATGAACTTCTGAAAAATACCGACTTGACAGAAAGAAAGAAGTTGAGTTATTTTCTGTAAGGAAAAAACGAATTATACATTAGGAAGTGAGAAGCAAAATGATGCACAAAGACGTTTAAGTTTTGAGCAAAACGTGTTTTAAGTTCCGGTCTTAGGTCGACTTTCATTGAAAAGGCTTTCAAAAAATATCATGATGTATACCAGAGCTAAAAGTACTATCTCTTGCCCCTAAACAGAGGAGAGGTTCACCGACAATTTTTACTGGTTATCTCTAAATTTTTATTTTTACACTTACATCCTTTTGCTTCTCACTGTCTCATACATAAAAATCACTCATTTCGACTAAGAGAGCTTTGAAATGTACTTTTGGGTTTTTGACATTGTACTGTATCAAAATCTTACCCGGTCTGTAATTTTTACCCTCTAGGACAGTCCTTTTAACCGATATCAGTTATACCAGTGACTGGCAAGAAAAAGTGAATAAATTTTAAAGAATTTTCAGAAGACGCTGTTATATGGTGTATGTAATGCTGAAATACGGTCCACTAGTTCTGTATCCAAATGCTTGAATGAAACGTAACGCTAAAATAGAGGAAGGGGGGGGGGAGCATTTTAGGGAAACCGGATGAGGAAATAATGTACGATTAGCACATAGTGTTCCGAAATCGCAAGAAATATTTATCCCAGATAAGTTAAACATAAATAATCGTCAGAACAATTTCATTCCAACAAGAATTCTCCAAAGGAATCTTCATCCCCCGAAAATTTATGGAGGAGTTTTATTTCGTAAACCAGTGGTGACAGTTCGTCGTGCTTTACAGTGACGCCAATGGTGTAACACCACAAAAAACTGGACCCATCAGCAACAAGTCATCTGGTCTGATAAATCAATCTTCATCATAGTTCAGACAAATGGGCACGTTTATAAGTGGAGAAAACCCACAGATCGGCGGGCACGGTAGTGCCCCCGCGAAGTCGAGCGCGAAGCAAACCCTGCCGTACCATCCTTTACTGGAACCATTTCGCCGCATTTTCAGGCCCCTATTTGAGAACCTTCTAATGAGACCAGAACGCAGAAATTTTCGTCATTCAGTAAACTATAATCACATACCTAAAATCCGAAATTTCAAGTCTGTCGGTCATTTAGTTCCGAAGTTAAGCGGAAGCAAAGTTTCGCATTTATGACACTCACTCACTCACTCATGATCATCAAAGTAGAACTAGTACTTCCCATAAACTCAGAGGTGAAATTTGGTACAGAGTTATGGATTGATGACCACATAAAGGGAAAACTATAAAAACTAGGCTAATCGAAGATCTGGAGTGACCCTGATTAGAAAACACAAGAGCCCAACCAAACTATTAGAGATCGACATACCGCCTTCACAAAAAAATTTTCAACTTGGTGGGCCGCTTCATTTGATGTCGAAAGTCTGGAGTATCTAATGAAGAGCCCCCCGCTGGTCTCAGCTGTATTAGAGATATGGTAATGCCCCCTTCTACTATTGGTACATAAAAAAATCGACTGTCATTGCAAAAGTCCAGCGTAGTGGGACACATCTTCTAATTTAATCTAGCCTTTTAGTCTACTCGAACATTACACAGATTAAATGTTTCTACAAAAAGAAGTGAAATCCCACCAAAAACAGTCTGTAAAAAACTGACCAAGTTCTCTGGCCAAGTCCAACTAGCCAAGGAGCTGCTTGTTTATCTCTAAAAAGTAATGAAATCTAAACAAAGTCATGACAAGTCTAAGGTTCCTTACTGTGATTTCTTTATTATTATAGTTAATGTTGTGTAACTTGGCCGTCAAAGGATACACAAGAGTACAAAAACCAGGTGCTCCATGACACCATTGCACCAATCTGTCGCCAGAACCGCTACCCATTGACGATGGAAAATTGCCACTTGGAAAACGTGTAAACAAAATTGACTTGTACCCACTAACGTATAAAGAATGTTTAACGGCCAAGTCACACATCATTAACTATAATAATAAAGAAATCGCAGTAAGGAACCTTAGACATCATGACTTCGTCTAGATTTCATTACTTTTTAGAGATAAACAAGCAGCTCCATCGAGACTTGGCCAGTTTTTTACAGAATGTTTTTAGTGGGATATATTTTTCTCTTTGCTGCCGCTTTCTGGAGAACGATGGAGGAAGTTCCCTTTATAGGCGATGATAACTTGGCGTGGTCTTAAGCCGCTTGTTATTTACCGTGCATGAGGGGTAACGTTCTTTATTTCCAGGAGAATGCCCGCTATATCAAAACTGTAAGGCTTACTCAGCTAAAATTGTCTAAAAAAGGTTTGAAGAGCATGAAGATAAATTAGAATACCTTGTTTGTGCCTCTTAGTTTCCTGTCTTGGACATTCACAAATATCTTTGGGGACATTCGGGGGTCAAAACTCAGTGATCGACCTTGTCCACTATCTATACTTTTGGAATTAGAGACTGATCCTCCAGGAAAAAATGGCTTCATATTCCGTTGAATATTGTTCATGACCTTTACGAACTCATTCCACGTCGCATACAATCTATAATTAAGTCAAAAGGGGGTCCAACTTCTTATTAATAAAGCTTTTTCATTTGTTTCGTAGTTGTTCGTATTATTTTATCACCCATCTGTATAGTGTAGTTCTGGTAAGTTTACATTTATGTTTGGATTGAAGTAGGAGAAATTCGTAAATTGGCATAGTGCTAATAATTGTTATCGATGACGAAAACAGTTTTTTTTTCTCAACCTTATTTGAATAACTGTTATTGTTAAAGCCACAGCGGATCGGAAGTCAACTGATGAGAAACCCTATCTAAAACGGAAACCCGAGTCTGTCGAGGAGTAAATAGACATTCTAATCTAATCTCGTTTCGTTTTAGAATACATAAATGGGTTGCTCCTAAACTCTATCGATTGAGATCCATTCTGCCGTGGACGGGTAAACGGCAGTATCTGCAGAAATGAGTTTTCGAGATATTTGAAAAAAGAAAAAAAATTTATTGAAAATGATGGAAAATTTGTAAAAAGAAAAAACATAGGGAAAGCATACCATTGAGTATATAAAAAGAAAAGCGCGAAGTAAAGTGAGGATCATCTAAACAGATTTCGACGCAGGGATGAAATTGCAAATATTTTACAAACTTCGTTATCGAGGATGGGTGAAAGTAAAGTGCTTTATCAAGATATAAAACGCCATATAAAAATAATTCAAGTAATATAAAATGCATTGAAAAAAAAAAAAAATTACGATACTTTGGACAAGGCGAGAGGGGATTTGTACCTAAATTTGAAATACCTACAGGCTTTTTCGCGTTTGTTTAAACCTCTCACTTGTTTAGAATGATGCGTAGTTGAAGTTAAGAGACAATAATGATTAAACGTTTTTAAAAAAGAATAAAACATTTGAAGTCTAAAATAAATCTCCATGGTTTTCTGAAAATAAAAAAGTTTTTTGAGTTTATCCCGTTTAAAGCTACAAGGTATAATTCACTATAATTTTATATTCTTACTTGAAGGGTACGTGCATTTAAACGCTTTTTTATTTAATACCGCATATTTATATCACGGAAACAATTAAAATCTTTTCATCTTTTAATATGAGACGGAAATTGAGCAATTCTAAATAATTTAACACCTTTTTGCACTCTTAAAATGAATCCATGAATGAAAATTTTAGAATGTGCTTTGTTGCAGTTAATGAGCATTTTACGATCACGTAAAACTTGATTACTTACAAGGAAATGAAACGCCATGCCTATAATAAAAATTGTTCTGCGTGATTATGACTAACGATCTGTAAAGTTAGAAACGAATCTTTCTGACGAAGTTTTCGAATATTTCTGAAGACAATTGAAAGCAGATAAAATTGTTAAATCTTGTGGCGTGATTTGAATTAAGAATGTGTAAAAAATGAAAAAAAAAAGATTCTAGTATTCTTGCGTTCTTATTTTTCGAAAACGAGCGAAATTTGAATTTGTTTCCGACAAAATTAAAGGTACTGCAATCAATTATTGAAGCCAGGAGATTATTCTGTTCCGATAATTTCAAATTGTCGTTTCAAATCTTTTGTTCGTACTAAATATCATACAAGAGAGCCCAATCGAAATATATACAACATTAATGCATAAAGCAATTAAAGTGCGAGTTGTTACTTTTTTTCTCTTTTACAAGATGTGTTCTTTCAGTCATTAACTGCAAAAGGGATCAAGGTATTCAAAGATCAAGGGTAGTCATAGACTCGGGGAAAAAAAAGAAAGAAACGAAAAGAAAAACCTCGTAAGAAAGGCACAATATAATTATTCTAAAAACCAAACTTTTTATATAATTTATATCTTAAAGAGAACAGAAAACATTACTTGCTTTTAAAAATCATGAACATAAAACTATTTTAAGCTTTATATCATGATACCTAATAATTTGTTATATTCGAATATATTCGAATTAAAAGCTCAAGTTCATACTTCCAGGAAGTATAAATATATGCGTAAATATGTCCAATCCGTGTAAATGGATTGATCAAGCTATCCCTTCAGAAAAAAACTCAACAAAATGTAACTGAATACTTAATTCTTTTTACCTAATTTTAAATAAGAAATTTAATTACTCAATTCTCCTAAAATTCAAAATTCATTCTCTTTCGGTTTATCAACCAGCAATTCCTTTTACACTGGAGTGATTTTTAAATGATTTTATTAAAACTATTGAGTATTATTAATATAACTTATACACTACATTTTGCGATTTTTCGAAAGAATCTGTTAATATGTAAACTTTGAATGATGTTTCGAATTGTTGAATTGTTTCGTGTGCCGTTGCTTTCCCCTATACTTTTAGACATGTACCGTTCATTGTAAAAGTGGTGTATCGCCTTGTGAGGGGTTTTACTATGCCTCATTATACAAGGTGACAAGAAATAACTTGGACTATATTGTAATTTTAATGCTAATGAAAATATTGCTACTAAACTTCAAGATTAATATGAATACATTATTTCGTCTACTATATTTAGAAATTTTCAAAGTGGCTATCTTAATTTTTTTTGAGTGCTTTAAAAGTGTTACAAAATTTTCGGCTATGGGCTACAACTCACATACTGATATTTCATCCTATTCCTTATACAAGGATTTCATTAGGGATACCAAAGTTTACTGAGGCATACACTTTTGTCTCCGAGATGGGATAAACAGAATAATCGATTGGGTTCAAATCTGGGGAATACGGTGGCTCTAATGCAGTCCGGAAAATTTGTCTCGCACCAAACTTGAGTACTTTTAGCTCTGTGTGCAGGTGAAGAATCGTGGTGGAAGGTCCATCTTCTGTTTCCAAAGAACTTTCGCAACCTAGGTAAGACAACATCTTCCAAAATGAGCTTGCGATATGTTTCTTGATTAATCTTTATCCCTTGATTAACAAAAACAGTGTTTTCCCACTAGTACATATCCCGATCCGAATCATTACAGATTGGGGTCGTTGACGCCGTTTAACAACGCACGAAGGTCTTGGAGACAAGGGTGTTTGCTAAACCTCATAAAACTTTGGCATCCCTAAGGAAATCCTTGTGCAAGGAATTGAATAAAATATCTGAGTTGCGACCCATAGCTGAAAATATTGTGACGCGTTGAAACCTCTGTTTTAAGGCTAAAGATAGCCACTATGGAAATTTGTAAATATATTAGACAAAATAACGTATACATATTAATTTTGAAGTTTGCGTAATAATTTTCATTAGCATTAAAATTATAATGAATTATGTGTATCCAAGTTATTTCTTGTCAACCAATATAAAGACGTTTGCAAATTTTTCCGTAGAAAAAAAAACATACTCTTCAACTACTATTGGTCATTTAATATATATCTTTGGAAAATTGAGTTGCTTCCCTTTTGTACTGAAAGATAAAACAAAATTTCTCCGTTTAGCAAACAAATACACATTTTTAAAAATATGGAGATACACCACTTTTACAATAAACGACGCATATATTCCTACTCGTCCATTTTCTGGACCAGTCTTTAAGAGTCCGGCTGTTGATGCTGTGCTTATTTTATTTAAAATTTCAAATCGGACTTAGATACATGCTCATTAAAGATGGGTCGTAAAAGTATTTTGAAGTCATTGAGTCTCTAAACCAGTTTATTGTCCGTTTTATGCGCATTTCTCTCACGCGATCGATTTACCTTACGTCCGTGGGAAATCGCTTTTGTCTTGAATTATCAACTATCCAACGAGCAGCGTTTTTTCTTTCAGTTAGTTTTTGTTGAGCTTAAACCGAATTGCTTATTGTTCTCACTTGACTGTAGTTGATGTCCTCTCTTTTTTTCCTTTTGTTAAATACATTTCTTCTCGTGCTTTAGAGGAAAGAAATTTGGTGACAAAAATAAACCAAAAGTTCAACCACACTGCAAAAAATTCCTAATGCAAGCTGAGCGGAAATGTATCGCCAATTTGGTATGTTCCATGTCATGATAATGCCCCTAAAATTTGCTTTAAAGTAAAAACTCGCCAAAAAGTATATATGATCGTGAAGAAGTAATCCATTTTACTCAACTTGTAAAGAGAATACTTGTTATCGATCATTTTTGCATGCGTTAATGTTTCTTAGAACAGAATCAAAAAATAAATTTTAACACCAAACGGTAATAAATAAAACCATAGACTGACACCAAAGAAATAAAAGCTGAAAAAAAAAATATATAAACTAATTTTAAACAATCGATGCTGCAGATGATAAAAATTGGTTTGCTCCTAGGAAGTCCTTAAAAGATGAAATAACGTGTTTATTATTACATTTAAAACAAAAAATATGACAGGATAAACTGAAATTGCGTAACATTTCAACTTTTTCACAATTATAAAGTAAACACTGGGCTGCAATTATTGATTGGGAAAACTTTTATTTTGTCAGAAATGAATTTAAGTATGTTTTTTATTATTTTATTTTTTAGCCTTGCGCCCAAAATGCAACGGTTCTAAAAGTTATTCATTTTAAATGCAAAGTAAACATATCGGATCTGTTTTTGACTCAAATGCGTATTTGGTTTTTGTAAAAAAGTATAGGGTGGTTCTGATAAGTTAAGCTATGATAATGACCTTGACGACGTTTACCTCTCTTTGGTGAGCTTCACTAAACGAGCTGATGTATGCATCACATGACTTCCTTTTACACCTATTTAATACTAATAGTGCCTTATGATAAGCAAAGAAACACTTTTATCTTTACTTTTTTGTATCATTTTTAAACTGTCCAAGTTTTTTTTTTCACTCACAAATGTTTGATGTGTGCGCCTTTCGTAACGTTTTATGCAGATTAATTTTTCCAATATTGGCAATTGTAATGTGATTCAATGGTTTACTTTCTAAATATCGCCAATAGTGGCTAAAATGAAACCAGATTTAAAAAAAAAACCGCCAAGTTGGCGATAAAACTTGGCAACCAAAAGCTTGGCGATATATCGCCAAGTGTTTGCCGAATTACAACACCACTTGAGTTTGCATTGAAATTAACAATGATCCCCCCCTCCAAAAGGTGTAAAAGACCCCCATTTGCAACATCTGAATGCAACCAAAAAAGGATATGCACAACTAGACCCCTATAGGAGTCTACGTACCAAATTTCAACTTTCTAGGACATACCGTTCTTGAGTTGTGTGACATACATCCGCACATACAGACGTCACGAGAAAACTCGTAATTAACTCGGGGATGGTCAAAATGGATATTTCGGGTGTCTATACGTTCTTAGGCACTTATCCGCGTGTGGTCGGGTTGAAAAAAAAAAAATCAACATTCATTCGGGGGTGAGCAAAATGGAAATGAAGGCCGATTTTTGAGTGAAAATTTTTTCGCGAATACAATACTTCCTTTTTTGTTAAAAGAAGTAAAAAGGAACGTGTTATTCGCGCGGATTTGGGTTGGAATACTTTTGCAAATCTACTACGAAAGGAACACAACTCCTCTTAGCGGCAAATGCCCTTTCCAATTACCCCAAAAAGAAGTAGGGGAGAGTGTTGTATTTTGGGACACTTTTCCTCTTTCAATTTTTGACGTCAATTATTTAAATCAAATTTAAAATTATAAAAGTCACATTAAAATATCCCAACATATATCTGAGTAATATATATATATATATATTAATTTTTTTAATTCAGACAGTTTGAAAACAAAATATTGTCAGCCATTTAAAGTAAGAGTTCCAAGCTGTCACAAGGTACAGAATCCTATTGTACTTTGGGACCAGTTGTACCATGGGAAATTCTTCATGATTCAGGAAACAGTCATATACTTGAACCGATTTTGCACCAAAGAACAAAAAAATTTTTTTTTCATGGTGATGAGTTAAATCATAATTAATGAATAATGAATTATTATCTAACATTAAATGTGTTTAAAAGACTACATAAGATTAGTACATTTTTCCACGTTTCTAAACATATCTTATTTATTAAGAACCATGCATATATTGTACCTTGGAACGTGTCCTAAAGCACAATATGTTTGGCTGTCTCAACTTACAATCACCACGCGGTTTAAGTAAGATCAAAATGGTGGTCATTCAAGATGCACTATCACTATTTCCTCATAACCAAAATATTTAAAGTACTTCTCTTTTGTAACAAAATAAAATTCAGCTGATTAGTTTTAAAAATACAACGATAGAAAGTAAAATAACAACGAAGAAAATATTTACTTTGTAGTCATGAAATTTTCTTTCTCTCACAAAATCGTCAATTTTACTTATTAGATGCTGATTGTTACTATGGCAACATTTAATGGTGATAGGGCTCGACCGATGGCATTTTTTGGCCGATGGGCCGATGCCGATTGTTGGCCGATTGTTCAAAGTAGGCCGATGGCCGATGGCCGATTGTTTTCCTTCAAATGGCCGATTGCCGATGGCCGATGGCCGATGCTTTTGGCCGATGGCAAAAAAAAAAGAAAAAAAAAATCTAACAGAAATAAATTGATAAGATTGTCAAGGATTTAAAGGATCATTGATTCATTTCACTTTACTTCCTTTCTAGGAATAAGGAATTGTAATCCCCCCCCCCCAAAAAAAAATCAGATTTCGACCTAAATTTTTATTTTACTATCATCCAATTTAAACTTTACAAGTTTTTTCAGCGCATATGTACCTAAGAACATATAGATGACCGAAATATCCATTTTGAACGCCTCCTTAGTTAATTATCGCAAATTCTCCTGTGATGTCTTCATGCGCGTAAACTTACGTTACACAAAAACGTTATGAAATAGAAAGTTGAAAACTCATACGTAAGTAGTATGATCTAAAAGTTCGAGGACAAGTTGTATAAAAATATCGTGAATAGTTCACATTACCGAAGTACATCTACAGTGGCTCCCAAAAGTGTTCGTACACTTTGAAATTTTGTAGTAAAACCAAAATAACGCAAAACTGAATTCGAATATGAAGACCATTTTTTTTACACTATTCCTATGCCATTCTGAATAAAACCCAGTAGTTTTTCTCAAAATATTGCCAAATTTCATTTTTGAAATTTGTCAAAAAACGATGAGACAGAGAAAAAATACGCCACAAAAGTCATCGTACACTGAAATATTTTCGAATAAATTCATGATTAAAATTATTATATGTGGTTTTTTTATTGTTTTTACATTGTAATGACACTGTAAAGTCATTTGCCTTTAATTTTCTGTTTATTTATTCCCTAAGCTTCTGCTTATTATTTTTAAATGGCAGGTATGCGCAGAAAGCAACAAACACGATTCGAAATTTGATTTTTTTCCCTCACAGTAGCCATAAATTGGTTTGAAATGTCTCGAAATTAGTTAATTTATACCATTCTATAGTGAAGTGCTTGATAAAATGCTTTAAAGACAAGAATCGGATCGAAAACAAGGTAACAAAAGGTCAACTGGCAAAGTTAACAAAGCGTGATCGGAGGTTTACAGTTAAAAAAATTATGAAAAATACACATTTGAGCTCTGAAAAAGTTTCTACAGAATGAAATGAAACATTTTACGTTTAATTTTCACCTAAAATTGTTCGCCAAGTTCTCTGATTAGCTGGATTAAAGGGGACCCCTTCCCGCAGAAAATTTCTTGTTCGCGCGAAAAGCAGTAAACTTACGCTTTCCGTCGTAAAATAAATGATAAATAAGCTCAAAACGTTTTGAAACAACGTCTTACTTATAGATAAAAATAAATTCAATATTTTGGGCTAAAATAGTGCATAATTGTCAACAGAAGAAAAAATGAGGAATTTAATCTTAAGAGCTTAACTGGATCAGTTAATCAGGACGGTGAAGGTGTTTTTTTGTGTGAGGGTGCATAATAGCATCAGGACTTGGAAATTTGGAATTTTTTGATGAAATAATGAATCATGCTGTTCACTTAAATATTTCAAAAACCAATTTTAAACTATTAGCCCAAAATTTGGTAATCAGAAACAACTTTGTTTTTTATCAAGTTAACGATAAGAAGCACACGTTCGAGTTTGGTGCCTCAAAATTTGTCCTTAAGCATAGAAATTTCTCCTCAATCGCCAGATTTAAACTTAATGGAACATATTTGGAGATATCTGGTGGTTAGATTACGAAAATACATCATTGAAACGAAAAACGAACTAGAAACAGTAAGACTCGTAGTGCGGCTGAACATTTACTCAGAAATTGCACAAAAAAAGACAGAAAAACAATGAAATCTCTTCTCAGACGTTTAAAAGCTGTTATTGTTACTGCATGATATTCTACTAATAAAAAGTTAGATTATTTACTAATTTTTTGTTATTTTTTCCGAAGTGTACGAAGACTTCTGTAAAATAAAATTTCCGGCACTTTTTGGTTTTTGATTTTTAAAAAATTAAGTTTTCATGTTTTATTAAGAATTTTCGTGCAGTTTTGTTAAAAATAGATCATAGATCTTATAATTAAATACCTATTCCGAAATATTAATTCTAACCAATGCCATAGGGGCTTATTTCATTGAAAGTCGTGGGTGTACGAACACTTTTGGGAGCCACTGTATCTACAAAATAGTCACCTTGAACGATTATACACTTCTGCCAACGTTCGTATAGCTTTTAGAAGGGCTCCTGGACATTTGTCGCAACCTCCTGTAAGGCCTCTTGCGCTGCTGCTTCAACTTCATCGTGGGGAAGAAGGCGACTTTCTTGTTGAGGATGCACGGTTCGATTGGTCAATACTCTTATATGATAAGCAAATAACATAACATTTCGTCGGACTTAGTTGTTCCCAGCAAAAAAAAAAAAAAAAAACATTTACATGGACACCGCTTTCTTCCGTCAGGAGAAGATAAAGCTGCATCACAGAAGGTAGCAAAAAATGGCTTCCAGGAGTGTTTCCAAAAGTTATATGAACACTGGCAGAAGTACATAGTCCCTCAAAATGACCTTTTGAAGGTGGATGTGCTTCGGTAATGTGAACTACTCTGGGTAAGGATTTATACAACTTGTTCCCCGAACTTTTGGATCGTACTACGTACAATCTGTATAGGGTGTAGTAATGCTTCTACTTTTTTGTGTGCTGTATGATGGAAGACAAAGAACTACAGCCAAAAAAAAGGAAGAAAAACAAAGATACTGTTTAATAACCAATTGATTTTTTTTTTAATGGAACACATAACAAAGACTTCAGTAATATTGTAATATTGTATGATTTAAGTAAACTAAACATAGTTAAAAAACATTAAATTATGTTGTTTTATCATACAAAAAAAAGAATAAAACTATGAAACCGTCAACAAATTACGCAATTAAAGTGGAAAGATTGCACGTCGACATTTTTTAATCATCAAATTAAACAAAAAAGGTAACAGATAAATTACAATATTAAATCATAATAGGAATATTTTTATACTTATTTAAAATTTATGAATAGAAAAGTTCGCATTTTTCATAAATGTATAACAATGACATAAGTTTTGCGGAAAAAAGAAATAGCCATGAAAAGAGCGAGGTTCTTAAAACGCAGCTACAATAAACAAACTCAATATTTACACCAAGTTAATAACTGAATACATATACTACTTGATCTGATGTTTGCACACGTAATATTGAGCAATTTTAATGTTTAATCTTTTATGCAGCACTACAAACAAATTCAAATTAAATTTTTCAATTTAACAATAATTTTCTGAAATTTAAAAAATAGCATAGTAGGAAATCCTTGAAACTTTTCTATAACATATTATTAAACATATGATGAAAACGAAAATAACTTATTCCTTGATTTTATATAAAGACATAAAAATAGTTACTTACAACAGAAAAAAAAATCGATCGCTATTAATGATGCAAAAAAGATGGCGCATTACAAAATATAGATGAAATAAGTACAAGAAATACGCAAGATGGCCTTTCTTGACCAAAATGAATAACCGCTAATTATTTAAGAAATGCTTGAAACGACGAGGATGGGTTAGGGGGGTCACCCTCTGTTTTTGGAGTAACTCACAACGTTAAACTTCGGCCGCAACTTCGACTTAATTTTTTTAGTACAGAACCGCTACCACCAACGTCTCGGAAGAGTTTCTGAATCTACTTCAGCACTTCCGAAGAAAAAATTCAAAAGTCCCTGTTTTCCGAGTTATGCCACCATTCAAAACGTCTTTAATCAATTTCTTACATGAATACTCTAAATTCTTCCTAAACAATAGATAAAGCTTGAAAAAAATCTCTAATTTTATGAATGGTGTTAGTTTTAAACAACTCAGAAGTACAACTAGAGTTTAATTTCAGAAATTGAGGGAGTGGGAGGAGGGGCACGCAAGTGTTCTCGGAAATACAAAAAATAGTCGGAAAAAAAATAGAGTTCAAAATAATCATAAATATTGAGCAGAAAAACCCTTTTAAAACTTGCACCCGAGTTTGTTTTGACGTGCAGTGGCGGATTTAAAATATAGCGAATGTTGCAATTGCGCGAGAGGTCCCATATACATAGGGGCACCGTAGGAGTTACAAAAATGCTTATGATAAATGTTTTACAACTTTTGTGATAGAGAAATAGGGCCCCAAAATATATTTCGATGGGCCCCAAACATGTAGCTCCGCCGAAGCGATACAGAAAAGACTGCATTACTGTGGTTCATATTACAAATATCGAAAAATTAAAAGTTACCGTCGGTTCAACGGGAATCTAACAAAATGAAACAAAACCGGTTTCTGCATCTCATATTTGTTTTCATAGTCTCCAGTTCTGCAATATATCACTAAATGATCGTCAGTCTGAGACGCTATATTAATTTTGCTTTGAAATAAGTAATTAATAGCCACAAAAAATCGGTTAATAAGCTTTTTAGTACACCCGATCGAAAACAAAAAGCGAAGTGCACAACTGGAACGTGCGCACATCCCACATGCGAAAATTTAGCCTTCTACAGCTTACCATTTTTAAGTTTTGACTTATGAGAGATACATACATACATCCAGCAGCAAGAAACAACGCAATAATTAACTTGTTTGGTACCTGAATGCAGTATTAAAAACTCTTTCAGGGGTGACTATAGAAATTCATACTGAAATTTGAGTAAACAATTTTGTTTGAAAACAATAATTCCCTTTACTTTGTATTAAAATGTAAAAACAACAAAAGTCCTTTTTTTTTTCAAAAACATCGGCCAGTTCCATCGGCTTTTCGATGTTTTTAAGGCCGATGGGCCGATGTTTCCTGCAAGTTAGCATCGGCCGCCGATGCCGATGCCGATGGCTAAATCGTTGAACCATCGGCGCCGATGCATCGGCCAGGCCGATGCATCGGTCGAGTCCTAAATGGTGAAGGTTACTATTAGAGATTACAAAAACATGGCTGCTAAAAATAGATTCTTAGAAATTAGCAGTGTCCCAAGGTACAACACTCTCCCCTAAACATTGACCTTGGTGAACCAGATCATTGCTCAACTAATCATAGCCACATTGTACGGGGAACAACTGCTGATTTTTACTTCTTTTTACAAAAAAGGAAGTATTGTATTCGCGAAAAAATTTTCACTCAAAAACCGACCTTAATTTCCATTTTACTCACCCCCCGAATGAATATTGAGTTTTATTTTCGACTCGACCACACGTGGATAAGTGCCTAAGAACGTATAAACACGCGAAATATCCGTAATGACGATTCCCGAGTTAATTACAACGAATTTTCTCGTGACGTCTGTATGTTCATATGTATGTATGTATGTGCGTATGTATGTCGCATAACTCAAGAACCGTACGTCCTAGAAAGTTGAAATTTGGTACGTGGTGGTCTGGTTGTACACCTCCCCTTTTGGTTGGCATTCGGGTGTTTCTAAAGGGGTCTTTTGCCCCTTTTTGGGGGGCAATCATTGTTAATTTCTATGTAAACTCAAGTGGTGGTGTTAACTTGTCGGACACTTGGCGATATATCGCCAGTCTTTTAATCGCCAAGTTTTGTCGCCAACATGGCAACAAATTTGGCGATTTTTAAACCTGTTTCAATTTGGCCACTGTTGTTGATATTTAGAGAGTAAACTATTGAATCACATTAAAATTGCCTGTAATGGG
The DNA here is from genome assembly GCF_026930045.1 of Uloborus diversus. Lineage (NCBI taxonomy): Eukaryota > Metazoa > Arthropoda > Arachnida > Araneae > Uloboridae > Uloborus > Uloborus diversus. Next base: position 128,278,644 of record NC_072740.1, read on the forward strand.
GAAATGACATTAAATTGGAGTAAAAGGAAGTCATGTGATGCACACATCAGCTCGTTTTTTAAATAATTCACAGTAGCTGTAAAATCATTGCTTAGACATTCATGTTTATTTTTATGAAATTAAAAAAAAAATATATATATATATCGTGCAAAAAAGATACAGCTCTTCATTTTGCCGACGAGTAAGGTTCTTTACATAACAATTAATTATGAACAGGTAACGTATTTTATTAAAATATCTTTTAAATTACTTTAATGCAGACAAATTTTGACATAATATTTAAAATAAAGACAGAGGGCTCCATTGCAGCCTTGAAATAGCTGTTAGCGACGTTTTGTGCACCTATAGGTGTTTATCTACTTTGCTTTTTCACTTTACGACCATTTTAGCATCAATTATTTTTAATCTTCCTTCATTTACTTTCACTTTGCTTTTATTTTTTTTTTCACTAAAGCCATCTTTTTACTTCCATCGACCTTAATTTCCATTTTACTCACCCCCGAATGAATATTGAGTTTTTTTCGACTCGACCGCACGTGGGTAAGTGCCTAAGAACGTATAGACATGCGAAATATCCATAATGACGATTCCCGAGTTAATTACAACAAATTTACTCATGACGTCTGTATGTTCATATGTATGTATGTGCGTATGTATGTCGCATAACTCAAGAACGGCATGTCCTAGAAAGTTGAAATTTGGTACGTGGTGGTCTAGTTGTACACCTCCCCTTTTGGTTGCGTTCGAGTGTTTCTAAAGGGGTCTTTTGCCCTTTTTTGTGGGGAAATCATTGTTAATTTCGATGTAAACTCAAGTGGTGTTATAATTTGAAGACACTTGGCGATATATTGCCATTCTTTTGGTCGCCTCTGCTTTTAACTATTCGTTTATTCCATATTTATCAAGTTCATGCTTTTTCACAACTAATATGCGCCAATTATTTATTTTAACGTACAAACAAATTTTATTGTACTAAGAGAGGAAATTACCTGATTTGTGTCCAAACCTACAACACGCGAATCTCACAGAAAGATCGCAAAGCAGCAAGAGTTTTTACCACTCGGCCACCAAAGTCCAGTTTTCGTTTCACTAAAAAGAATGAAACTGCTCAGAGTCGAATCTGATCTTTACGCATGCGCTTTGAATTCTACTATAACCATAGTAAACGGTTCCTCAAAGAATTTGAGATTTTAAAACAATGATACTACACACTTCAGAACTCGTGCAGCATTACGCCCATTCATATTGGTAACCTTACACATTTTTTTTTTTTTTTTGCAGTATGTCATTAAAAAAAAACCCATAGGTGAAGGAGTTTTTTTGTGTCAATGACGTCATTTTCAGTTTTGATGTTGGTGCCACCTACATCACTTTATCTAATGGGGAGAAAAAGATGGGGATAAGGATCTAAAGAAAGAAGAATTATACATGAAACAAGCAGTTTTTAAAAGTATACTTTCTTTATCCGTGCACCCTTAAAAAAAAAACCTCTGTTCTTGATCAATATTTTAACTCGTAGAAACACTATTAAGGCAAAGAAAAAAAAAGACCGGAACAAATGCGAGTTAAGTACTTTTTATCAGCTATTTTAATTCAATTTTATAAACTTCGACTAATATATAATTACCCACTTGGGTCATTTTTTACAAAGTCAACAAAAAATGAAAAATGTAATTTCTTTTCTTTGATTGAAGTTACATATCTAGTTGCATATCAAGGAAAATAGATATTTATTTATTTCAACTGTGCTGTTGGGAGCAAAACTTCGATTCCAATGCTCTAAAATTGATCACTTTCGTTTTTTTTTAAAGCTCTAAGAATAAAAGCTGTAAATAATTTCAGAACCCATATTAAAATATGAGAAATAATACAATAGATTCTTTTCATATTTATTTTGCCATTTTTAAGTGATTACTTATTTGTATTCGTAACTTTTAATTCTAATCGAAATTCAAGAGGTATTTAGAGATTCGTGCATGAGAAGTGCTTTATTTGTTTCAGAAACTTAAAAATCCTTGAAAAGAAAGTATCAGATGCGAGCATTTTCCCTCTCTTTGAAAGTTTTCGTACCTCGCGCAATTAAATATAATTGCCCGTAATAAACAGCGGAATTCAATCGTGATTCATTGAGCTGCAATTATCCCCTTTCTCTTATTAAAAGTAACGCTTTGCTGTTTTTTTCTCGGAATGGCATTCATGTATCAAAACTGAACTAACATTGCTATTAAATCTTTAGACGGAAGAATTTTTCCGCTTCTTTCTACCTTATTTAGGGATGTTAATAACATAATTATGCCAGCGTTGATATTTTTTAGGGAAGGGGTCGCTCGTTAGAGGCGGGCCTGTATCCTGTAACCAGAACTTACAAGGAGACGATATGAACTTGTGTTTTTAGAAAAAAAGGAAATATTGTTCTTATAAAGGGTGTCCCAAAATTAACGCAAGATTTGAATTTTCCGCCGTTTTTGCAGTAATTGGTTGGCAACCCTGAAATATGAACAATTTGACAGTTGAAAGTTTAGGGTTATTAAAAATGGAGCGTTATACGATACAATAACGCGTTTTCATTATTGAAATAACATTTCAAAAATAATGAAAGTTGAGGCTGGTCAAGCAGTTACTGTTGTTGGCGCTCGGTATCGCAACACGGTAATGCACGGGTGGTTGTGGGCTTGTTGACATAGAACTTTGAATTCAAATAACCCCATAAGAAGAAATTTAAAAATGTTAAATCACACGATCTAGGGTGCCAATTCTGATGAACGAAATGAGAAAGTACGCGACCAGGAAATGCCTCATGCAGTAATTGAAATGTTTCACTCACTCTCTAGCTGTATGGTACAATAACACCCCATTTTTACTAACCCTTAACTCTCAACTGTCAAATTGTTCTTTTTTCTTGGCTGCCAACAATTTATGGAAAAAATGGTGGCAAATTCAAATCTTGCGTTAATTTTGGGACACCCTTTATGTATCGAGGATACACTGCGCTAGAGGTTGTCGCCTTTAAAGCAAACAAATAAATAAGCGAAATTATAAAACTGTACATAAACCACAAAACTATAAAATTACGTTTAAATTAGCAAAGCTTACTTTTCAGCTTATTCCTAGAAGATTTTGGGTGCTGGTGTTTCCAGTGCCAATTTAATTTTTAGGGAAGGGGGTCACTCGTTAGGGACGGGCTTCCACCCTGAATTCCGCACTTACTAGGAGGCGACAGGAACTAGTTTTTCCAGAAAAAATGAAAAATGGTTCTAATATGTATCGAGGATGCTAATTTAAACTTAACCAGTAGTTGTCGCCTTTAAATAAATAAATAAATAAATAAGCGAAATTATAAGATTGTACAACAATTACAAAACTATAAAATTATGTTTAAATTCACATTACTTATTTTTCAGCTCATTCCAAGAGTATCTTTTGGCGCTTGTGTTTCCATCGTTAATTTATATTTTTAGGCTCTTTAACTTATGAGGGGACGGTATGAACCTATTTTTTCAGAAAAAAAATGTAAACACAGATTTTACATATATCGAAGACGCTGAATCCGAAGATATGGTGTGGAATTTTTCGCAGCCTTCCCGTTTTTGAATAATGTACGACTGAAATATAGCATATAATGGTTTATTTCAATGGCATACAGGTGGTTTATTTCATTGGGCATTCTCTTTAATAGCGTATTAGGTTTCAATTCCTGTTATAAATTCGGTGCCGATGTATAAGTAGTCCAATTTAGCTCTAATATTTAAAAGCAGCATGAAAATTTTTCGGATCCTGACCGATACACTGAGACTTACGCCATTGAAATGTGCCATTATATGCTTTATTTCAATCGCGTATAACTCAAAAACGAGAAAGTTGAGAAAAATTGCACCTCCAACATTGGATTCAGTGCCCTCGATATAAATTTAAAACTTTGTTTTCTGGAAGAACAATTTTATACAGTCCCCCTGTTTGAATTGAATGCAGGACTTCATAAACATTCCCAGAGAGTAGGGTAGATCGGGCCACGGTTACGCAGTGCCCTTTTTTCAAAACGAGTTATGACTGGGGAGAGAACAGTCATATCAGATTGATGCTGATCCCTAGCAAATATTCCCACAAGTTTTTGAGCATCAGTCGAGCTTCGGTTTAGAAAAATCTGTTTTCCTCCAAGTTGAGTACATTTTTCGTTGAATATTTTGAAGCTTATTGTGAATAAATAATACACAGTTAAGAACAAATAAATATATAAAAATTGGCAGGATTTTATTATTTTTTGAGAATTGTATTTGTATGGACAGAAAAGTTATCACATTTTGTTGCACGTTAAAAATAAATTCAAACTTGCCGACGGAACACGTTTACGCATTTTCATTGGGGCACATTTATGCACGTTGTTACTGTGACGTACTACTCTGTCTTACTTCTAAACGGACCCCGGACGGTTTTTCGCTCTGTACTGTTGCTACCTTTAGTATTTTCAAGTTATTTAGTTTTGAAAATAACCATTCATTTTTAGTTAAGTAACAGATTCGTATCTTATAGCTTACAACCATAGTGTTGTCTTCATGCTGTTCAGCTTTTACTTTATACACTATTCAGCCTGTAATATATTTTCTTTATTTTAAAGATGGTAAGACATTACGTTCAAAACACGAACAGAAACACGTTAGATGTACAAGTAATGAAAAGGCTTATCGATAAGTCAAGTATTTCTCCCAGCAGGCTTCCCACATAGTCACATATGGACTACCCCAACTGAGACCATTTGAAAAAGTAAAACCAAAGCTTAGGAATCAGGAAAGGGAAAAAAAGAGGATGCTCACAATCTTAACTGATACTCCGATTAAAAAAGCCCTCAGACAAGAGCAGTTAGAAACTACAAAGAAAGTAACATAATGGGCAAAACAAAACAAAAAGAAGGAAATACTTTGAAATTTACCAGTTTCTATTGAAGTAGAAATAGAAGACATTAGAGAAAAAAATCATGAAACCAAAACCTGAGACTGGGAAAAAGTTAGTGCACTCTGTAAAAAGGAAATTAGTATACGATTCTGTTTACGAAGTAGAAAATTCTGCTTGCCTCTATTGCTTGAAAGCACATAACGAATCGAATAAAAAAACAATACATGGTTCAATGTCTTAGATGTCAAAACGCAGTCCCATGACAAGTACGCGAAAAGAAATACTGTATTTTTGATAGTAAAATCTAACAATGATGAAGAAGATGACTAGTTTCTGTTTTTAATTAGCAGTGCGCCCTATGATTTTAGATTAGCCTGAAAAATGTTTTTAAATTAATTATTTGTAATTTTCTTATTTTTAAAGTGTTTTAAGAGAAATAAAACATTTAAATTTGGTTAAATAGCTATTTCACAAACTCCTTGTTATCATTTTTAATATGCGTAAACATGCCCCACTCGATGCGTCAACTTACTCCGTGCTCGGGGCAAGTTTAGACAACCGATTTGAACTTAAAAACTTTTTTTTTTTTAAGGTTTAAAACATAAGCTGAGCAACAACTGAATATACAAATTTTGACTTCATTAACTGCTTCATAAAACCACAATGTAAAAAAATTTCCTAAGTTAAAACATAAAAATTAAAAAAATCATTGAAAAAAATCCGCGTAAACGTGCTCCGGTGTACCCTACAATGTATATAAGTAAAAGTAAATTTTAGTGAAACAACGAATAGCTGATACCTGCTCTAGTAGTTGTCGCTTTAAAGAAGAAAATCAATTCGGAAGAGAAATTGTATACATTTGCTAAATTTAAAAATTATTATATTATGTGTAAATTTGCTATGCTTACTTTTTAGATAATTCTCAGAATCTTTAGATACTTGGGTTTCTCTTTTTAATTTATTTTGTACTTTATATGTGCCAACAACGAAAACGGTGTCAGCTACCAGTACATCGTTAGTTATTGGTGATTTTACCTTAAACATGGTCGTAAAAATGTACAGATTTGCAAAAAACGTTGCAGATATGATATACGATGCTAGAAGACAGTTTTCTAAAGCAAAAACATGTGAGCCTGTGGATAGAAAGACTTCTGACGAAATCTGTTACATCCTTAAGCTCAAATCAGCTCGCATTGAAAAGGGGTTACCTATCAATCCCGAAACACGTGTCTGCAATTTTTTGCACTTTAAGAGGTTTCATTTGTGCTGAAAAGTAAATTTCTTACAAAGTAGGGAGGGTGATCTGTCAATAATTGACCACTGGAACGTGAGGGAAAAATGAGTTTTAAAGTAAATATCAAAAGTGTCCACATTTTTTGTCACCATTGTATATCTCGAACCAATTCATCATCAAAAAACCTAGAACTGTCTCAAAAATGAGTCAAAGATTTAAAAGATAATGAAATTGCTTAAAATACGTGTAATTATTGTATCAAAATAAAAATTTAAAGCAATTAGTACTAATCGAAAAAATATGCAGTTAAGATCTTCACGGTAATACCTGGGGGAAATTCCAAACACATCCAACTGTTAAAACATCAACCAAAGCTCGAGTTTCTAAATATGGCACAGAATAAGAGCAATGTCCTATTATCTTTAAAATAATTTTATTTTATAACTAATGAAGTAGTAATTAAAGTAATTATCGTTGATTAGTGTCTAGGCATTGCCCGAGGATTAAGTCGGTTCTTGAGAGGATTATATCGGGGAAATTCTATTTTTGGACATGGACATATTCATTTCGATTTGGGAACCTTTTTCTGTATTTTATAATAAGCACCGACGGGATTATTATGAAATCGAGCTCATACCCTCTAGGATATTTTAAGAGGGAAACTACTGACTTGGAAAACTTGCCTATTGTTGATTCGTTTCTGTAATTTTATGCAATCAATTACTCAAATGAGTCTAGTACGACCGCGGAAATCTAGCACCTGCCAGTCATTTCACGCACGCATTCATTCCACAAAATAAAAGGGGGTGCTCAAATGAAAAGGTACCAAATGATAATGCGAGTCTAAATGAAGACTTTATTCGAAGTATGCACCATAGGCCTGTGCACCACGATTCCTCTGATTAACCAACCGAAGGACACCTTGTTCCCACAATTTTTGTGGCTGTGACAAGATAAAGTCTTTCACAGTGCTCTCTTAAGTTCGCCATCCAAGTTAAAGCGCTTCCCGTTGAAATGCTTTTTCAAGGGATACAACACATGGAAATCGCAGGGAGACATGTCGGGTTGTAGGGCAGATGGTTAAGCAGCTCCAATTTGAACTTGGTTAGTGCCACCTGGATGACCCTGGAGATGTGTGGACGCGCGTCATCACGGAGCAGAACCACTCTTCATGAGCAGCCCTGGTCTTTTGTTCTTGATGAACTTGAGTAGGCTCCCATAGCTGCATAAGCAAATATGTTAATTGTTACGTTGTTGTAACGTTTGGTACCGTTTCATTTGAGCACTCCTAACATGTAAAGAAAGTAGAACGGACGTGTGCCATATTAACGAGTTTAGCGACATTTTGGCGATATGAATAAATGAACTTTGAACAAGTTTTATAAAAGAAGAAATAATTTTACTTCTGTCATATTAGCTTATAAAAGGATATTTGTCATATTCTGAAAAGAAAGAACACTTACTATGTTTCAAATCATTTTTAAACAGAGAAGAAAACTGTTAAAGCAATCAAATATGGCAAAGAAAAGTAACTCGCTGTTTAGAAAGTGACTATAAGAAAAGAGATGACAGTGTAGCGATCCATATTTAATTTATCATCTGCAAAATGTATTTTATTACATTATAATTAATTTCATTTTGCTGACTGAAAAAAATAGATATTATCGATTGTTAAGGTTTTTCAGGGAAAAACACTTGTTGACCTAATAATTTTATACAGTTCTAACACACAATGACATTTTTTTTATTAATCACGGCAAAACATTTATGTTCTGTATTTTCAAATGTTCTGCATTCCACTAAGATTTACATCGTAAAAGTATTTTGTGCAATAATTTCCGTAAATCATTTCAAAAATAATCAGAGCAATTTTTTGCTGTCCTTATAATTCTAACCACCCCTGTAGCTGCTGTAAAAATGCATTGGCTGTAAATAAAATTTTAGCCTAATGTCACCTCCCGTTCGGATGAATCGCGTTTTAGCATTTCTATTGCCCAAAAAATTAAAAGAAAAATTTGCGTACTTTGCTTAAGAAAAATATTTTCTTCCTACTTTCAATGAAGGAACGAAACAGAAATTTCTTTATTCACCTTAATTCGCAAAAACATTCATCGCTGCAGTTGAAGTTTCAGCTTTAAATTCTTAATTCTCCGAAAATCAATTGAAATTTGCATTTTAAGTTCATTTCTGTCTTCAGAAAAAATTGTTAAGCTATTCTTCTTTTAGTATTTTAAATAAAATGTCTCCCTAATGGCAAAATAAACTTAACATTTTGTAAATGCGCATACATTTTACTAGTAGATTTAGTGAATCTTTTATTTTTAATTCTCTTGGTGGTGTGTGATCACAGCCACTAAATATTAAATTTTATAGATTAGCCGAATACATTAGGACGCTAGTCCAGAGGAGCCGGAGTTCTCAACCTTTCAGGTCCTACGTCAAATTTGAACACTGACATGAAGTCACGCCTCCTCCCTCACCATAAATGAATCGATTATTTCAGAAAGGGCATACGTCACATTTTTTTCAAAATTGAGTTAGCTGTGATCTTCCCATATTTATATGTAGAGACATCGACTAGTGTAGCAGGGAAGTCAATCCTTGTACAATAAAGCACTTTATTTAGGGGTCACATTTTTCGTTTAGTGCAGAAAGGGCATAAGTCCCGGACTTATCGCGAATGAAGGAATAGTAAGATGCAATGGCAAGATCATACACTGTTAAAAATTCAGGAAGATTTTCTGGTAATTGTTACTGTAAAATTGCATCGCCGACGCATCGCTGATTTTTACGGTAATTTATACCGGAGAAATAAGCGATCCCAGCGCCAACTGGTTGCTGTGGCCTACCGAGGAAACCGTAAAATTTTACAGTAACATTTGATTTTTACGGTAATAGTTACTGGCAACATGGATGCCAGTAACAATTACCGTAAATTTTCCGGAAAATTTTTAACAGTGTAGAAGAACTAGTTTTTTTTTTTTTTTTTTTTTTTTTTGGTGTAATGAATTAAAAACAAATAACTCCTTTGACCTAGCCTAATTTCAGTAATGGTAGGTTCGTCAGTTTAGGGTTAGAGGGGATTCGGAATCCGGATGAAAAATTTGCGAATTTCTCAGTGGTTTTATTAACATCACTCTAGGAACTGCGAAAAAACTGTATGCTTTCAGTTAGACATACACTGGTCAAAATAAAAACAACACTGCAGGAGATGTTTTTTACAAATAACGCTAAAAAATTTGACAAGATTGCTGATGACTCTCCTCTGAGAGGATATTTGTTTGTCCTTTGTGACCGGGATTTTAGGGCAGTAAAACGAATGTTAAACGAAAATGAGAGATTATTACCATGTGAAATCCAATCTCTTATAAGTGAAATCCTGAAATTACATCAAGATTCACCTTCACATCTGTTGAAAACAATGAAATTTGTAACTGATAAAACAGGTGCCCTTTATTTTTTAAGAGGACTTATCTCCCAAATTGAGATTTTAGGAAAATATTCTACTGGGTGACAAATGTTTTCAATTAACAACATTCATGATGTTTAAATATTCGATAGAACATCAAAGGAACGGTTTCAGACAGCTATTTTGTAGACGGTTTTCAACAAAATATTGCAAACGCAACGCTTGTTGGCTGAACTACCTTTTCCAATATTGAGAATAAAAGGAAAATTTTCATATTGTTGGAAGAAATAACAAATATCAAGATGATTATTCTGTGCAATTTTGAACATAGTCATATTAATATGTACATCGAACTTGGTACACAAAACTAGACAAGAAAAGGATAGAAAAAAAAGATTTCTGTGGAGGATATTTGATGAATAAGAATATAGTTTTATACACATGTAAAACTTTTGCTTTTTATCTCAGTTTGTTAGTTTTTGTATTTTTAATTTTTTTTTTCCAGAATTTAGTATTTCACTAAAACAAGATGAGAAAAAGAGAAAAATACGAGACGTATTTTCCTAAGATAACGAATTCATGCATACGGACTTCACTAATTATTTATGTCACTTTGTTATGTTATTTTTTATTATCATAAATCACTTTGAAACAAACCTGTTTCACTTGATTTACATTTTCATTGCGTTAAACTACTCTTTCAGGATATTTATTGCAGAAAGGGCATAAGTTCAATTAAATTTTTTTTTAAATAAATTTTAATGACAAAATGAAGCGTAATTTAAGGTGAGGTAATTATCTTACTTGTAGCTAGATTAGTCATAAAAAATTTCGTATAGTTTAGTTCATTTCTGAATAAAATAATCACTTTCTATTGATTCCAGAAAAGTTGCATTAGTTGAACTTATGCCCTTTCTGAAATAATAGATTCAATTATGTGATTAATACAAGTATTTCAATAGGAAAAAAGCTAATTTAGATAGCTAAAGCTAGTTAATCAGTAAAAATCACGCAAAAAATGTAACAACACAATAATTTTTTTTCTGAACATGCTGTATCATATTATTATAAGAAAATATGAGATCCAAGAAGCAAAACAATAAATATAAATCATTTTGACGTGATTTAGGTGAGGTTGGCATGCATATCAATCATTTTCACAACATTAATGAGAAAGCTATCACTCGTTTAATACTCCCTTGAGACTGAAAAACTGAGTAAATTATTCTTAGTTTAAGTTTTAAATTTATCATTTATATCCACGTCCCTTTTGAAATTCTTCTATACAGCTTAGGGGAGAGAACAGGTTGAGCACCGGTGTCTTAGAGGGTTAATAACACTGGTTGTTTTGAGTTTTATTTATTTATTCTTTTTTTTTTTCATTTTAATTGCGATATAACAAGGAGCTATCGTCTGTGCCAAGAATACGAAATGAAGAACCAAAGTAAATTTTAAAAACGATTTATTAGAACTATAAAACGACACCTGTGTCATTTTGTAGTCTACCATTTTGAGTTTCCGCAATTAGTTTCGTGTACCAGATTTTCAATAGGGAAAGAAAAAGAACTATTCATTTAAAATGTCAACTATACGAACCCCATAACCCTTGATTAAATGTGTCAACTAAATAGTCAAGATTAGATGAGAAAGTGTTATTTTAGCTGATTTTTGTCGGATTTAATATGATCCAAAGTGCAGCATATATAGTAACGCTTCTAAACTTAAGGCAAACACTTAAGTTAAAACATCTCCTTAAGGGGTTACAGTGCCTCAAAAATGATGAAACGATCAAAAAAATTTTATTACTAATTTCAAAACTAAAAACTATTCTGAACACAGAAAAAAAAGTTTCATTGCTTTAGTTCAAATATTTAAAAAGTTATGAATGGCTTTAGGCCATGCTCGCTATGTGTTCATATGCAAAAGAAAAACTTTAAATTGGTTTTCTCGATGATTGTTTTTTTTGTTTTCGTGTCATTAGAATCCCTAAGGATTTTTTTTTCTATTAAAGATACAGCTTTAAAGTAATACTTTTTGCAGTTGAGATAACATATTTGACAAAACTGTGCATTGGATAAGCATTTTATAAATTATTCAAATGTTTAGAGCATGTTAAACATTTAAAAACCAAATTTAAAAAAAAAACTTTGATTTTTTACATAATTAATCACAGAAAATTTTCTAATAAACTTAAAAGCAAATGAATGCATAGATTTTTAGAGATGATTATAGTGATCGTTTAGCAAAAAACCTTTTTTTTTAAATTAGTGCAAAAATAAAAAAGCCTTAGGGATTTTAAAAATTTGAAATTTTCCTAAATTTTTTGAATTTTTCCGAAAAATACGCAATATTGTTAAATTTTGAAAATAAATTATTGATTACAAAATAAGTATGACTTCAAATAAGTATAAAATTCACCTAAATTTAAAAAAAAAATGTTTGAAAGGTACTGTGACCCCTTAAAAGCGAAGGAGAAAAAAAAAACCAAAGATGTCAAAGAAAAGCCTCATTTCATCAACAATTACAAAATAGTTAATAAAATAATTAGTAAAAAGTCCCCCATTCTTATTAAATACCAAAGGCACACTTAAATATGTTTCATTGCAAACAGTTCATACTTTGTTCTCATACCGTAGAACTTCACCCAGTCGGATTTGAATTATGCTTAAGTAAAATAAAAATGTCAAGTTTAGTTCATTTTTGCTTATGTAAAATAAAAATCTGAAATTAATTTTTCAATTAAAAAAAAAAATATGTATATATATATTTAAGAAATGAGACATTTATTATATTTTCATTTTTGACTTTTCCGGTTTTCAATTATAATACATGATACATGAACACACATCAAAAGCGGGTAGGATATCATACGGTTATAAAGAAAAACGAGAAAACACGAGAATATTTATTATAAACAGGTCGTAATTACAAAGTCTTGTCATTTACCTCACTTAAATTCTAAATTATTGTTTTCAATTTGGGCCCTTGAAGGTTCATTTCCTGCCTTGTGACTCCAATTAGCAATTTAATTCCACCATTTTCGCCATGATAAAAAGACGAAGGAAACATTCTTTTTAAATAGCCGGAGAAATTATTATTATTTATTTTATTTATTTATTTGTTTTTTTGCTGTGAGTTTTATATTGCCTTCGTTTCTCGCACTTTAAGAGTTTTCAATACTGTAAAAAAGTTATTTCCGACGACAATAAATGTCAAGCACTCAAACCATAAAATGAAGCTTCCTCCCTAAGTTATTGGCTGGTTCAAGTTTATGCTATTTTTATTTTCCTTAGAAAAAAAATGGAATATGACATTTATGTGTGTTTTTGTTTCAGCTGTTTCAATTAGAGAAAATCGATTATTTTTTTATAACTTGTGCACTCAAAATAAATCGTGTCTTTAACAGAAATTAAACTTTGGAAAGTTTTTTTTTTGAAAATTGAAGTTAGGTCACGGTTTGTACAGTACCAACCTGTATAGAGCGTTTGGAAATTGCTACCTTGAAGTAGATAGAAAAAATTCTTGCGTCTCATGTACCCCTTTATAAGACGCAAGGAACTGCATAAATTATATCATATAAAAAAAACAGTGTTAAAGCAAGAAGAGCTGCGGTAATTTGCTGCTCCCAATCGAAAGCTTAAACTGTCGAAAAAATTGGATATCTGAATCAAAAGAAGATTTTAATTTAAAAAAAAAAAACATTTTTGGGTCACGTGTTATTTCAACCATATTTTGAAAATCAGTTCTGAAGTTCTGCAAAGAACGATTTCAAAGAAATATTTGTGGAACTTATTTTGCTTTAAATCAGGGTTATTTGCGTAGGAGCTCAACACCTGCACTTCTTTTGGAATTTTTAACATAAGAAACGGAAATCTTACGAAAAAAAGTTATGACATTTTAAGATCCCCCACATTATTTTGTTGTTGCAAATTAAGTTCTGCTTTTAACAATAAAATGAAGAAAAATGTATATTATGTGCCGGAGATTATCATGAAGAAGCCAGAAACTCGGAGAATGTATGGTAGGCGTACGGAAGAACAAAAGTCACCGAAAAACATGGCGTAATATGCCTCAGCATTGTTGGCTTTCAGGGGAAGAGTGAAAAACATGAAACTCGTAGGAAATGAGGAGGGGAGTTTAGCGCGAATTTTCAGTTGAAATTTATCTTATTTTAAGTAGACAACGACGCCTCACGCAAAAACTTGTTGATTATAGCAACCTACGCTTCTTTAGTTTCCAACTGGTTTTGAAGTGAAATAGCACAAGGACTATTTCCAACAGTCCAGAACATACTGCGTTTACTGGTGATAACAGCAAAAATACTTATTGAGGGTGTGATAACGATGAGAAATGAAAACCATTTTTTTTCCCTACGGCAGAGTGTATCACAAACATTTAACAAACGAAACAAATCTGTGAAATGTGAAAAGTCAATTTCTCATCATTTGGCCACTAGTATAGTCAAGCTTTGGTAAAAAGATCTTTGGTCTTGACGAACTCTTTTTTGTTGCGGTTGAAAAGGAAGAAATTCTTAGATTAGCCGATCAAATGATCGGAGGTAATTTTTAGCAGAACCTATCTACCGAATACTCCAGTACAATTCCACCTCAAAAGCATCAGGCATCTTCCAATAGGAGTGTCCAGTTCTTCGTTTAACCCAAAAAGTTGACAGTTTGGATTGGTGAAAACATTATTACGATCGAGTCAGCTCGCTAAACAATTGGAACCAATTTCCATCTTAAAAACTGGTCGCTGCTTTATATCGTGGTTTGTCTACTATATTTCAATCCAAAATTTCTCTCCGGTTCTTATCTGAGATACGTGTAATAATTTAATCCCTAAATTTTTGTTTAAAAGCTTTACGAACGTAAAAATCTACAAATTTGAAGGAGAAATTAGTAGACCACCTGAAGAATTAAATCAAAACAAAACAAGTAAGATCGTCTATTTCAGAGGCAACCCTACAGAACACCCATGGAGTTGAAAAAATATATTCATATCGGTTGATACACATCAACTATTACCATAGCTTAAAATATACAAAAATATACATATAATTAGTTTTTGCAACATAGTATAGGCAAGAATGAAATTTAGAGAATTCATTGCAGAAAATGGCGATTTTCCCTTTATTTCTCGACATTATTATCATTACATCCAGCAAGCACAGGGTGTTTCAGAAAGGACTACTTCGGATCTCGACTTACGCGAGGAATGCGTTCCAAGACTCCTCGCGTAAGTCGAAATTTCGCGTTGTAGAAAAGTGTTGCATATATTACTTTTTTATTAACATACGCAATCATTTTAGACATTTTTAAACACCTTTTAAACTTAATAGACCGTTTTTTAACTTAATATCACCGTGTCTTACATAAAGAGCTGAATTGTTACCGAACTTTTAAAAAAGCTGCATTATTCAACATGAAATACTGTTACGATGCACAAAAACAATGATAGAAACATAAAAATAAAACAGTACGATACATACAATATGCAGTAATAATAAAGCCCTGCGCGGTAAGAGTACTTACTGCACAGTAGATACAATAAGTTACATTTATAACTTAAAAATTGAAAATGATGATTTATGCTGCGCAATATATGATTTTCATTCCAATATATTTTTGAATACAGTAGCTTCGCATTTGATTTTAGAACATTTACATCTATAGTAACACCCGACTTTTAGAGTTTCTATAATCTACAATACAAGAGCAAATTCCAATTTCATGTAGTTTGCATTTTGCTTCAACACTACTCTGCGAACTTCATATTAAAACTAAGGTATGGATTTATACGGATTGCCTTTTCTTGACTTTGAATTGTACGTATAAAAGATTCACTCCATACATTATCAATAATCCATTATTCATAATTGTCGTGCTACCTTCGACCCGCTTTCTAGTTGTTCAAGCGTATCAAGACTAAAGCACCTTTTCTTAAATTGTCGCAAACTTTCGCTTTTTGTTTCCATCTTCGAACTTTTGATGAAAGAGCGTGTATAAATAGGTGCCACAATATTTCATCAACTTTTATATTTAGAATAAATAAATGAAAGATGAGAAGTGGTGATAAAGCTTTGTTTGTAGTGCGGTGTGTGGGAACTTGCACAGTTAGTGATGCTGAAAGGATGAAAGTACATTCACGAATTCAATGTTTAGTAGTCAATAACAAAGCCGAAACTTATCATCACGATTCCTTTCCAAATATTTTCGTGTTGAGAGCGAGAAATTCGCTTTAGCTCTAAAATTCATTGCTCCTGAAAAACTCGCGTTATAGCCATTTCGCGTAAGTCGGATCGCGTTGTAGTGGGAGTCAACTGTACCCTACTTTGAAATGACGAAACAGCAAACCAATGAGAGATGGAACGGTGAAACAAGTGGTATGTTGGGCAGACAGGTATGAAATTTTTTGTAAGCCGATTTTTAAAAATAGTTCAAAGATTAGACACTAAAGATTGCTGTAGTCATAACTGTCTTGCAAATAACGTATGAAAGGGTGCTGATTGTACAGAGGTCAAATTGTATTGCAATGGGTTCGATATGGACACCTTTCCTAGCAGTAACATGAAGCAACCGACGTGACCAGTTGAAGTGACTTTGACTCTACTGAGAGAGGGATGCTTCTACCTCTAACATTTCGGCAGGGGGGGGAGGGGCTTAGAATTTTACTATTTACTTCCATTGCATTATATTACCGCTGTGAAAGGTGACCACATCGAACCCATTGCAGTGAGATTATAAAGCTGTTCCTTGGTCATTAAAACTCGAATGTTATTTCAAACAGGAGGGTAATGGTGTTGCTGTAACATACCTTGCTGAAACAGAGAATAAATCCTCAATATAACTTTTGACTATGGGAGAAACTCTTTTGCGAACAATTTTTGATATCATTCAGTTTTCAATCGATTATTTATCAATGCGATATCATTTTAACAAATTGCACTTCTGATTCTAATCCGATCCATACAATCACTGAATCATCTCTAGTTTGCAGAAAAGTTATAAATTCATTTCATTATACGCTTCAGTATTTGAAAGCAATTTTAATTAGATTTTTCTTTTACTGTCACTCAATATCGATTGAATACTTTACTGTACAATAGATTACTTTTCATTTAATACAGTTCTTTTAAATCCACAAAACCACTGAAAAAATGTCGCTATAGATGAGCACAGGTACAAAACACATCTTGTCTTTAACAAATACGATAAAGTTAAATTTGTGGTATCTTCGTAATTTTCTTAAATTTAATTTAGCTTTATTTTTTTTCCTATTTCATTTAATCCCTCGAACTAACTCTTGAACATACTTGACGTGAGTGCATATTTGCTTTTTAATGAGTAATCCATAACTTTTTACTGAGCATCATTTGAACTAGTATTTCCACAGAGAGGGGTGGTTGTTTGAAAAGCAACGAATAAGGGGGGGGGGGAGCATAAAAAAAGGGAAAACTTAAGAAGAGACGTCAAAAGTTTTATGCTTTCTCTCTTTCACACTGAAAAAATTTAATTAGTACGTGCGAGCGCTGTATGTTGACTGTATTCAGTCGAAAACGCTAAATTAAAACTGTCGTAGCGTTTCCAAGATCTTCCTTTATTAATTGATTTTAGCAACGCAAATGTTTATCAAGCTTCTTTATTCACTTCGGTGTCCTCAGAATTGCATTGTTGATGAAACAGACGGTTAATTTATTTTCTTTCCGCAAACTTTTTTTTCATTAATTTTCAAAATAATAGTAATAATAAATAAATGAATGGCAAGTTTCAGCGGAAAAAATGCTTTAAATAAAAATTTCAGACATTCATTAGGTGATTGGAGGACTCATATTATAAAGGATTTTCCTCTGAGACACTCATTATCGTATTAAAAAGCTAAAATGCAATTTTTAAGTCTTATTTTTTCAGACAAATGGTTTAAACGCATTAGCAATGCAATATGTGACGATTACACTGCAGCACGCATACTTAACTTGATGAAGGAAGGATAGTAGAAAACGAGTTGTTTTAATGTAAGATTCACTTAGCATCAGATAGAAGCCCCGGATTAGTGCTTGCTCATGAAGTCCACTTAGTGCAATGTATTTTTCACTTTCTCGATACAAAATACTTTGAACTGCTTCAACTTGAAGTGAGAGCTCTGAGTAGATTTTGTATTTCCCCCCGAATAAATGTGCTCATAGATAGAGTATTGACTAGATGCCTAACGAGAAACCGATTCCATGAGCAAACGAGACAACCCAGCAAAAATGCAAGCGTTTGAAAAAGCTATTAAAAAAGGAAAGTCCTGCGGGAAATTTAAATGAGAAAATGCTTATTTACAAATTTTCAAAACAAAAAACTGCAATTTCAATCGACAAGCGCAGGATGTCTTTACTTAATGTCGCGCAAACAACTTTTGCCCGTTTACTTTTAAGATTCACCAATCCTCCCCCGTTCAATGGCGCCCCGTGGTTGCTTCCTCGGGAGTTGTGCATCTAGTTATACTACATCTATGAATGGGCAACGGGAAGTTTTATATTGCTCAAGGTCGCGCCATATTTACCAAACAACTACTATTGAATCATATCCCCTTTTAATTAAGACTAAGAGGCGACCACTTTTTGGAAAGCTGATACAATTGACATAGGTTGTTTTTTCAATGTGCAGGCATGCTAAAGGGTTTAAGTTATTGTAAACGATAAGTAAGTGATTTGATATACGATAAGTAAGTCATTTTAAGCAATAAGTAAGTGATTTGAAACGATAAGTAATATACTTGAAACGATAAGTAATAGATTTGAAACGATAAGTAATAGATTTGAAACGATAAGTGATTTGAAACGATAAGTAAGTAAGTGATTTGAAACGAT
The DNA here is from genome assembly GCF_026930045.1 of Uloborus diversus. NCBI lineage: Eukaryota > Metazoa > Arthropoda > Arachnida > Araneae > Uloboridae > Uloborus > Uloborus diversus. The sequence continues at coordinate 128,297,025 of NC_072740.1, forward strand.
AAGTAAGTGATTTGAAACGATAAGTAAGTGATTTGAAACGATAAGTAAGTGATTTGAAACGATAAGTAAGTGATTTGAAACGATAAGTAAGTAAGTGATTTGAAACAATAAATATTTAATTTGATATTTGGGTCAAGGTGTTAGTGAAGTCAATGTTAAGGTCTCGGACTTGAACTCCCCTGATACTTTTCGCAGGATGATTTATATGAGACTCATTGCGCATAAAGACCTGGTTGACCAACAGAAGCGCAATTTTTTTCTAGTCAGAAAGATGACCGACCCTCCATGTTTTTCACTCCTCATCCCAAAATGTTAAAATATAGTTATACTTCAGAATTATTGTCACTCGTTCTCGGACGAGCCCAATTCAAAGTCGGTTGAAAACAAAAGAAACATGTGTTTGTTTACAGTAAGAAATAAATTTTGAAAACTAGGGACAAACTTCACCTTAAGGTACAAATTACGGATGGTTGGACATTCTTATCGCGTTTACTGTCCTGCCTATTTCTAACGATTTAAATATTTTTGACCCTTTCACCGAGGACCAACAACACTAAGGAGCACTATATCAGCCTTAGTTCAATCATTCTGAGGATTTTTACATGCTTATATACTTTAACTATTTGAGTATTGATTTATAATTTAATTCTGATTTATTGATATAAAAGTTAGGAAGCGCAATTTGAACTAATCAAAGACAATCGAATTAAGTGTGTTCCACTGTTACCGCAGTCTATCCGGTAACTCTTCGTCACTAGTACATTAATACAGATTCAGTTATTAAATCGGAAATGGCAGCGTTGAGTTGTTGGAAGCGTGCCGACCCGCAAACACAATTACAGCATCATCCCAAATTTCTATCCATAGTTGCTTAACAGAGGAACTTTGCTTTCTTCTGCAACGCAATTCAATTAGAATGCGTTGCAAAACCAGAAACCCGGAAGAGTAGCGACGTTCTAAGCAACATTTATGGCGAACAAAAACATTTCTCTAAACGCCGAGAAATGAATTGTTTCTAAACTCATTCGTAGTTAATTAAAATGCTTGAGTCGACATCGGCATTTAATGGATCTCATGTAATTTCAGCGAAATGGTCCAAGCTTAAAGTGACTGAGAAGCGAATGAATAAGGTACTGAATGAATATCTAATCGCTTAAATCCCGCCCTTTAAATTCAAACTTAATAAATGCAATTTGATAAAGGCACTTAAATGTCGGAAAAAAATAACAAAGCTTTTGGTTTCAATTAAAGTGTTAAATCTAGACTTCCTAATTAAAAACAGTACAAACTGCTTAGATTAGTACGAATGTTCAATGAAACGTTTAGTTACATCACGTGAAATTGTCCTGTGTTGTATTTTCAGCTCCTGTGATTTCTGGTGGACAAATATTTTAAATGTACTTCCTGCGAAGATTTACAGAACTTTTCTTAGAGGGCCTTAGATTTCCCGATACCGCATTACTATATTGTTTCGAGTCGTCATGATGCATCTTGCCCCTCTTATAAGTTCTGAACGGTTTAACTGAGACACCCTGTATATATACGTATACAGTCGACTCCCGCTACAACGCGATCCGACTTACGCGAAATGGCTATAACGCGAGTTTTTTCACCAGTAAAGAATTTTAGACATAACGCGAATTCCTCGCCAGCCACTCGAAAATTTTCGGAAGGGAATCACGGTGGCCGTATCGTCTTTGTTATTGGCTACTAAAAATGTTTTTTTCCGTTAATGGACTTTCATCTCTTTAGCATCACTGAGAGCGGAAGTTCCCACACCGTATAAGTCTGATACATCGCTTATACAAATAATTACTCCTCATTTTCCTTTTTTCGTTCTAAATGTGAAAGTTGTTGAAATATAATGACACCTAAGAGCGCTGTTTCAACTTGTGAATGTAGAGAGAGAAAAAGCGAAAGTAGTGTTTCTGACAGTTAAAGAAAAACTTCAGATTATGTGCTTGAACAAATGCGTCGAAGGTAGCACGACAATAGGGAAGTTTTCGATTTTTCAGTTTTATTTTTATAAGATAGAGTAACATGTATGAACATCATAGGTGAAAAAATTTTTGCGATACGATAAGTAGTTTTTTTAATTAATTTTTAAAGTTCTAGCGCTTGTGACGTCAAATAGCATAGGAAGTGACGTCATGCGCTCTTCCGATAGGGGAGAAACCGAAGGACGTGCATTCGACTTCGAAGACGAAACGTAAAAGGCTTATCTCCTCGCGTTTCTGGAACATTAAACCTCTCATCCTCTCGGAAATATTCGAATATCATCATTGATGTTACTTGAGGAAGATTATTTAGATTGTGCTTTAACGAATCCGGCCTCCATAGTGTGTTCAAAAGGATTATTGAATTTCAAAAAAAAAATAAATAAATAAAAATATCAGCGCGCTCAAAATGTCCCTAGCGAAAATAAGGGATCTTTGGGGGAAGGCTACCCATTAGTGCCCTGTGACGTAAGCTCGTGACGTTTCAGAAGAGCGCACTTTTGCGCGTGGATTTTTAAAAATTCCTTAAAAATCAATCACGGTGTTTTAAAATTCGACGATGGTCAATTTTTTAGTTTTGAGGGTCAATTAACAATAGCCAAAATATGAACATTTAATAGGTTGCAACTTCCCTATTAGGTATGAGTGAATCTTCCATATGGGCAATTAAAAGTGAAGAAAAGGAAGTCCGTAAAAGCTCATCGAGTAGTATCTAAGCAAAATGTAAAAATTATGAAAATGGAAGCTGTTCTTGTATTGTGAGTTTAAGAAACCAGGAAGAGAGGGGTGTTGACCCCTCTCTTCCTATAGATGGAAAGTGTTGCAATAGATGGAAAGGTTATAAAAGAACTAGTGAAGCAACTGTATTGTGTATTTAAAAATATATGAGAATAAACTGTTTGATCATGCAGCATAAATCATCATATTCACTTTTTTAAGTTACAAACATCATTACTGGATCCACTGTACAGTAAAACTATAGTGCATTTGTTTTTCTTACTACATACTGTACGCACCGCACTGGTTTATTGTATGTCTTTCTTGTCCATTGATTATTGATTTTGTGCATCGTAGCAACATTTTATGCTGAATAAAACGTTCTTTTCAAATTTAAAATACAAATAAAAATTCCGTTTTTTACGTAAGAAACAGTACTGTATAGTTAAGAAATGGTTTTTAACAATTTGAGGTGGTGTTTACAAGTGTCTAAAATGATTGGATATGTTTATAAAAAAATTTACGCATACCCTTTTCCACAACTCGAAATTTCGTCTTACTCAAGGGGTCTTGAACGCATTCCTCGCGTAAGTCAGGACTCGACTGTATATATGCATTGTATATGTAAATAGTGGTCAGTGTCTGTTGGAAAAATTGCTATATTTTTCAGCTTGGATATAGCAATATAGACGAAACCCTATTACTTTTTTAATTTAGTCTTTTGCATTAAATATTTCACCATGTCAACATGATTTACGCTTTTTATCATTTGCTTTGCCGAAAAAAAAAAAAAAAAAATTCCGCTTTAGACATTGAATATATTTCATACTTTCTTTTAAATTTCATTTTTTTTAAGCTGCCTCTTCATTGTGTTCATTTTTTGGATTTTTTAGTGAATTTGCCTTGTTATCCACCTAATGAAGCTTTGTTGATCTACCGTGTGTTACTTCGAGATTTCCCCGGCTCTCTCTCTCTCTCTCTCTCTCTCTCTATATATATATATATATATATATATATATATATATAATATATATATTAAGGTGCCCCAAAAGAAACGAAAGTCGTTTTTTCAAGTCGCACCCCCCCTTATATATATATATATATATATATATATATATATATATATATATATATATATATATATATATATATATAAAAGGTCAAACCAATTGTAAAAAAAGTTTCATAATTTGAAGAACGGCAACCCGTGCCGACTTGCGCCTAAAAGTGTAAAAAAGCTCTGTATATTAGGTCGAATAAAAAAAATATATTTTTGGAAATTCGAAATTTCATGTTGATAAAACATTTCCCTATAGCCCCACATGCACCACAAAAAATATTTATCCAAATTGAAAAAAAATATATTTCGGTATCCTGCAGGAGACCTAAAATTTATAATTCTCTTCAAAAAAAATTGATTGAAGAGCAGAATACTTTCAAAAGAAAATTGAGTTCGGGAAGAAAATATGCGATTCAGTGTTTGCGAAAAAAAATTTCATCATTTACTCGAAAAAAAAGCAATCTTCCACAATCATGCATGGATATGCATCTTTCTGATTAGTTTCTTATAGTCAGTTTATTGAACATTTGCAATTCTGGTTTTTTGAAACTACGGACGGATATACTTCCTGGTCAAAACGAAATATAGATGTGCATAAGGAAAGGAGAGCGAAGGAAATATGATTGTTTGTCTCTGTCACTTCATATAATATGGAATCATCCGCCGCACAGTGGGGCGAAAAGGCCAAAAAGCGCCAAAAATGTTTTTAAACCTCTCTCGCTTGTTAGTTTCCACAGGCATGTAATACGGAGTTTTTTCTATTTCTTTGGGCTCAGGGTCCAAAGTTCGCAGATTTACGCAGAATAACTCCTTTTCATTGTCTTTCTACAGACCATTGATGAATAATTAATTTTAATTTCAAAGAGGACATAAGAAGACATTTTTTGTAGAGTGCTTTGAAAAATATAACCTTGAATTCCCAAGTTTTCGATGCTAATCAAAACCGATTTTCGGTTTGCGAATTCGATTATTCATTTTTTTCGTCTTATTACTATCGTTGGACACGAGATAAATTAAACATACCCGCCTTTAATAAGAAAAAAACGAGCTGATGTGTGCATCACATGACTTCCTTTTGCTCCAATTTAATGTCATTTTCCTATTATTGGTAATTTTAATCTAATTTACTCTCTAAATATCACCAACAGTGGCCAAATTAACACTAGATTTTTAAAAAGTCGCCAAATTTGTCGCCAAGTTGACGACAAAACTTGGCGACCGAAAGACTGGCGATATATCGCCAAGTGTCCGCCAAATTGTAACACCACTTGAGTTTACATCGAAATTAACAATGATTCCCCCCCCCCCAAAAAAGGGGCAAAAGGCCCCCTTAGAAACACCCGAACGCAACCAAAAGGGGAGGTGCACAACTAGATCCCACTAGGGGTTGACGTATCAAATTTCTTATTTGTAGGACATACCGTTCTTGGGTTATGCGACATACATATGTACATATAGACATCACGAGAAAACTCGTCGTAATTAACTCGGGAATCGTCAAAATGGATATTTTGCGTGTCTATACGTTCTTAGGCACTTATGCACGTGTGGTCGAGTCGAAAAAAAAATCAACATTCATTCGGGGGTGAGCAAAATGGAAATTAAGGTCGATCTTTGAGTGAAAATTTTTTCGTGAATACAATACTTCCTTTTTTGTAAAAGGAAGTAAAAATAGAATGCTTAAAGCAATTTTTTAAAATTCCCGCGCTCATGGTTCTTTAATTTTCTAAAGGCTCCCTTGAGCTTTGTAGTGGGCGAAAGGCTCTAAAATTATAGTTCTGATTGCCTAAGAGGTAGGCCTGTGCAAATTATTTAATCCTCAATTGGTTGAATATAGGAAAAAAGAAACAATTTATAAGCGCTTTTTGGTGTTTTTGCCTCACTGTGTTCCGTAAGCTGAAATAAAGATAACATTTTAAAAAGCATTCAGTATCCAGCTTCCAGCATCCAGCTCCTGGGATTAATTTGAATTTCGACTTTTTGAATTCAAATTGTTTTTTGCAAATCACAAATTGCGAAGAACACAATTTGAATACAAGACGTCAAAATTCAAAAGAATACCTGGGGCGGGATGTTTTGCGCTGGATGCTGTTTTTGCCGACAGAAGAGTGAAAAGTTGAGTCTGGTGTAAATAAAGTCGATTCCGGGGGACATGCTCAAGAAGGTCTGCGGGTCAGTAGAATTTACGTTATAAGCATAGAAAAATAAAATAAAATGAAAGGAACATGATTTACGGTCAAGTTAAAATAATAAACAATCGTGATTGGTCAAAAATACTTTACCATGCTATTGATTTAGATTATTCAAATCTGCGTTATGTAACTCTTTAAAATAAATGACCGATCTTATTATACAATCTTTTATTTGTCGCTCATTTTTACTTCCTTTTACAAAAAAGGAAGTATTGTAATCGCGAAAAAATTTTCACTCAAAAATCGACCTTAATTTCCATTTTACTCACCCCCGAATGAATACTGATTTTTTTTTTTCGACTCGACCACACGTTGGATAAGTGCCTGATAACGTATAGACACGCGAAATATCCATAATGACGATTCCCGAGTTAATTACAGCGAATTTTCTCGTGACGTCTGTATATGCGTATGTATGTCGCATAACTCAAGAACGGAATGCCCTAGAAAGTTGAAATTTGGTACGTAGATTCCTAGTGGGGTCTAGTTGTGCACCTTCCCTTTTGGTTGCGTTCGGGTGTTTCTAAAGGGGTCTTTTGCCTCTTTTTGGGGGGAAATCATTGTTAATTTCGATATAAACTCAAGTGGTGTTACAATTTGGCGGACACTTGGCGATATATCGCCAGTCTTTTGGTCGCCAACTTTTGTCACCAACTTGGCGACAAATTTGGCAATTTTTTTTTCTTTTTTTTAAATCTGTTTAAATGTCACCAACAGTGGCGAATTGAAAGAGCTATTGAATCACATTAAAATTGCCAGTAATGGGGATATGACATTAAATTGGAGTAAAAGGAAGTCATGTGATGCACACATCAGCTCGTTTAAAATAGTGGCACATCTAAGAAAAAAATTTTTTTACTAATTTTAACTGAGTTATACTGAAATATTACGATATGCTCAAAACATTTAAAGTATGTTGTGAATATTGTTTGGGTTTTGCAGTCAAAATTAACACTGTTTAATTAAAATTAGCACTTTTCTTTAAAGTTAGGACATTTTAACGCTGCGTTACTATTTATCATACCAATTACATGCCACCACACACCAGTTACGTCAACTTAATTTGAGACAAGAAAGATAATTAAATTCATATTTTGAATCAATAATTACATGCTTTTTTTAAAAGTAAAAAAAAAAATCTTGATGTGCTAACTGACACCAACGAGCGTTATAGTGTTCCCAAAATTCTGCAGTAGGCCCTGGGCTATGGAAAACAAATTGAGTGTTTACTAAGTGAGCCATTTCTTTTGAATAGAGAATTAATAATAGTTTGAAGTGTGCCCAAAGAACCTATTCAATGTTTAAGATACCTAATAAATACAAGACTGAAAATGAAATACGACTCTTTTCTTCGGGATGTACTATTGAATGTTTGATGAATTGACACAACATTCCACAAAAATCTCAGCTTGCATATAAATTCTTGAATCGTTTGTACATTCGTGTTTTTGAAAAGAGCTGCCTAAGGAGCTAAAATATTCCTCTCTGGAATGTTTTTTCTTCAGAGACATCGACTCGCTAGAACCATCAAAGCGGAACTTTCGAAATTTGTTTTTCTGCCTTAACTTATTATGATTTTGTCTCAAAATAGATTCTACTTCCAGAGCAATGAATATTTTTCGTATTTGAATTGAATTTTTACCTGAAAACTATAAATAGTAAAAAATCACCAGTTTATTGAAAAGAATTTCCTTTATTTTAACTGGGTTCACCTCTTTCAAGGTTATGCTCTTCAGAGTATTCAAATGACCGCTTAAGTGATAGAAACGCATTTTATCATTCATGTTCAATTTAATTAGGCATTTGAAAATACAGCGCCATCACATGCATAGCTGAACAGATAGTAGAGATGATGTGAAAAATGAGGGGGAAAATAGCTTTGTCTTTTGCTTGCTCTTTTTCTCTGCTTCACATAAATAGGTTGCCTGGACATAAATGATCCTTACTGTACACTGCAAATCGTAAAACACTATTTGAACACGTTTTGAATACAAACGCGTAGACATTTTTTAGAACAGTTTGATTCACATTTTTCAGAATAGTTTTCAAAGCACTTCTGAGAACCCTTATTTTATTCAACGCATTTATTTATCCCTTTTGGGAATGCACCTATTCCTATTCAGAGTCACAATTGACTACAACTGTATTTATGTCGAGGACTGCATACTAAGTGCCTTGCCTCCATTATTTTATATACCGATAGATGGCAGCACCATCACCGGATCGAACAGTTAATGAGAATTTAGAACTAGACCTGGAGCTAATAGCAACCTGGTGCTTGCACCCCCAGAAGTATCGTTTGACCTGGAGGACATTGAGACCACGAGCATATTTAACGTCGCCTAGTCCCCTTTATTGACAACGGTGGATCTTCGACCATCGAGGTTCGAACTCAGGACCCTCCGGCCCCGAATCCGACACTCTACCGATCGGGCTACCACGGCCCATCTATTCTATTCAAGAGTCACAACTGACTACAACTGTATTTATGTCGAGGACTGCATACTAAGTTCCTTGCCTCCATTAGTTTATATACCGATAGATGGTAGCACCATCACCGGATCGAACAGTTAGTGAGAATTTAGAACTAGTACAGGAGCTAATAGCTACCTAGTTCTAGCACCCCCAGAGGTATCGTTTCACTTGGAGGACATTGAGACCACGAGCCGCCCAGTCCCCTTTAATGACGACGGTGGGTCTTCGACCATCGAGGTTCGAACCCAGGACCCTCCGGCCCCGAATCCGACACTCTACCGATCGAGCTACCACGGCCCGGGAATGCACCTGAGAACATTTTTAACACTGTGACATGCCCTTTCTTTTAGAACACTTTGAGACACACTTTTAGTGACACTTTTTACAGCCCTTTAAGAACACTCCTTTGGTTATACTAGTACTTTTTGGTGTTAGTTTTACAGCAATCTCGCGGTGCAGCTGTCAACCGCCGCCGGGAAATTAAGTCTTTGAACAGGGAAGATCATTTTTTTTGATATCCACCGCTACACCAACCGACACGATTCATTGCAATAAAATTTCTTTGTAGGATCTTAAAGGCAGATTTTATTGACTAGGAGTTAAAGAAAGTTGTTGAAATTATATTTGTACGAAAGAAAGCGGTAATTTTACAAATGCGCCCAAATGAGGTAGTGAGAAGCTTTTCATCCAAAAGCTCACTCTTCTTCGCATTGAAAAAGGTGTTCCTTGTAACACCAAAACAAGTGTCTGCAGTAATTTGCAATTTTTGTGCATCAAAATGTTTTTAAATTGATTTATTTCTTTGTGTTTTCAAATTAGTTTTTCTTTTCAGGGTTCGGTTAAAGGATACTCTTAAAATAATGATTTCTCCGAAAGTATTTCGTAATGTAACATTTACCAGTAGAAACTTCTACACAATTTTGGCGCATAATATTTTCCACTTACGTACTAAAAGTTTTCTAAAAATACTACGTAATATTGTCTTAGAAAACCATTTCTTAATTAATAGAGCTGAGGGGACGAGAGTTGAGTTTTTTCATTTTCTTTTTCTGGGAAATGGATTTATGATAATATTAAAAAGCATTCAAGTTTCTTTAAAGGACGTCCGTAATGCATTAAAAATGACAACGTACGTAATAAAGTATGATAATATCTAGTGTCATTGAGTTTTGAGATCGTTTTCTGAGCTCTGTTTACGAGATGTAGTACTAAAACTGTTTGATTAAACTTATACAATAGAAAAAAGAAAAACAACTTAATAAAGCGAACTTTGAAGCTGAAATATTTTTACTAGGAAAGATGAAATTAATAAAACGTTTTCTTCTTCAATCCCGTATCTACGATGCAAGTAATAAAAACATGAAATTTCTCTTTATAAGTGAATACAGATGCTAATAAAAATATGAATTTATTTGAGACGCGTGCCTTATAGAACTATTACAATTTCTACTGAGTATCACGAAGCAGAAAAATGAAAGCTGATTCGTCTCAATTAGTTCTTTAGCAATAGCATTCTAAGTCCTTTATGTAGATGCTGCGTAAAGAGAAAAGAAAAGAAAAAACGTTAAACCCATTGAGTTAATGTGGTACTGTAAATTTTAACGAGTTTGAAAAAGGACTTTCTTAATCATTTCATTCAGTATCATAATAGTTTGAGTAACTGACTATAAAAATTCAATGCTCATATTCTAATATTTTGTATTATATATATATATATATATATATATATATATATATATATATATATATATATATATATATATAAATATAAACACTTAAGCGTGGTGCAAAATGAGCCTTTATTTGTTTCTCTCCGATGGCAACGATCAGCTTATTTACAAATCTCGTGGCATCGGTCAACACGTTTTTTTTTTTTTTTTTGCTCGTGTAGGGTTTGATTTTAACACATTTATTTGTATTTGTATTTTAGAATGAGTGTTTTAAGAGAAACTGAATATAAGCGGTGCAAAATGAGCCTTTATTTGTTTCTTTCCGTCAGCAACGATCAGCTTATTTACGAATCTCGATCAAGTGTCTAGGCGTCCGTCGTCATTCGGCTAATTTGTTGTCTATGTTCTTTGCTCACTCGCTTCTAGCGTTTGATTTTCACATATTTATTAGGATTTGGATTTTAGAATGAGTGTTTTAAGAGCATTTGAATGTAATTTACGAAGAAGAGAGCAGCGGGCTCCGTATGGAGTTTGTAGATGAAAGATCTGAACGCTGATCGGTCAGAAATGTTGCCGATAGACGTAGGCACACTAATGCACGCTGTGAACTACAAATTGCAAATAGAGTGAATTCCCAAATAGAAATAGGTGGTTTCGGACACAATTGCGGGATCATGACTGAAATTTGTGATTTTATTATACACTTTACTGGAGAACATAGTTGAACTCCAGTAATAAATACACAAAATGACAAAATGATGTCACGGTGGTAAGGTACGTTTTTGGATGTAATTTTAGAACAAGAATGTTCCCTTCCACACTTCTCTCAAAAAAAAAAAAAAAAAAAAAAATGATGGAGTTGCGCATTTTTACTTCTCAATAATCTGTAATGCACGAGTTGCTGGTAAAATTAATAATCCCCTTAATATGTATGCAAATCAAAAGTGTTTCTTTTAAGATTTATATAAATTAAAACACTACACTTTTATTAATTACAAATAAAGTTAGACTACTATTTTAGTGACCGGTGAGCGAGCGTAACGAGCTTGGATCGCCAAGTGATCCGAAGGAGCTGCATACTTAGTTTCGGGGGTTGGCGAGCGTAAGCGAGCAGGGAACGATAGCCTCCTAGGATACATTTTTTGTTATTATTAAAAGACACAGATTTTTTTTTGTAAGAATTTCAAATATTAATTGAAATCTACTTAGTTTTTACCCAGTATTACATTATTCAATTAATATTAGGCATGTTTTGAATTCAAACGTTTACTGCAATTTATCAAGTGCATGCGGACAGAATGACTGGGGTAAAGTGAAATAGTTTATTTAATAGTTCAACGAATAGATAACTGAAATAATGCACGTATTAAGTAATTATTCTATTTTTATTCCTTTAGTTATTCATTCGCGTATTTTCATTCATTTATTTTATATACTATTATACATACACTCTATTTCATTCACTCATTTATTTTCTCGTTACTTTATTTATTTATTCATTACTTCGTTTATAGTTTCATTTATTCATTCTCAATTATTTATTCGTTAATTTGAAGAAAACATTTTAATGATAAAATAGAAAATGTTCCGTTTGGAAAAAAAAATTATCACTCTGCCATATGCATAGGACAAAATGACCATTTTTCATTTAAAAGTACAAATTTACTGCCACAAATGCAAAATAACATTTTAATACAAGTTTTATCATAAAGTGCATTGTTCTTTCTTCATGCACTGCAATTTTCAAAATAAATTTACGATTCGTTAATTTTGACTCAAGAAAAATAATTTGAAGAGCGAGCATTTTACTTTCTTTACAATGCAAACACATTTTTTGACTAATTCATTTATTCCCTTTTAATAAATCTAATTAGTTTTACAAATAACGAGTCCTTTGACAGGGGTTTGAACTAAAAATTCTGGGTCATTCTCCAGAAAATGGTGCAAATAATACTAAAGTCTTTGGAATTTCTTAAAATCAATTACAACAATTACCATAAATTAGTTAAATATATTTTTTGACTCTCCGTTTAAATTGTGTGTAGTCAAGTCTCGTCAGCAGTTTGTAATTTAGTCATTTATAAAAAGTTCAGATTTTTTTTTTTTTTTTTTGCTTTGGAACAAGGAGAGTATTACGTGTTCATCAGCTTCAACATGAAAAAGTTAAGTCATGAGTTAAAACATGATTTAATATTGCGCCGAAATTCAACAATAATATAAATTATTAGGGCTCAACTAGCTTCTTTTACATAGTTGATTTAAACCATTTTATTAAAGTTGTAATAGTGAGAAGAAAGTTTTTCTAATGAAATTGTAGACAAAATTACACTTTTTTAGAATCATTTCATTTTCTTCTTGTATTGTAATCGTAACTTTTCTATATGATTAGAATGGTTTTTTAAAGGCTTAGTTATCCACTCTGCTTTTTGTCCACGGTTACTTGGTCAAATATTTATCAACTCCTTCACAAAATACTTATTTGTTTACCATAATCATTGATACTTGAGTGTACAAATAAATGTTAAGTAAATAAAAAAGTATGGTTAGTAAGTGAAAATTATTGAATTTGATGAACACAGCTAAAAATGTCGGACACGATTCGTACTATTTCGTGAGCATGACCGATCTGTTTCTCGATTCTATTCGTTTATTCATTGAGTCAAAAATTCATCTTAAAGCTAAGGATTAGTTGGAATGTGCAATTTCTGTTGGAAGGAGGAATGTGTTAATGATATAGACAAGTAAGATTAACGAACTGGACTGAAGTTCTAACACAAAATCGACCCATTTTAAAGAGCTCAAGCATCCCAAACTGAAATACTGATCGTGGTAGAATGAAAGGGGAATAAGTCATACTAACATAGTTTCGAGTCATAGAAGATTAAAAACATCTAGAAACAAATCAGGACTGCTTACATTTTATGAAAGATTTTTATTTAAAGTTAGGCAGATAAATGTGGGGTAAAGTGAAATAGGTAAGCAAAGCTAAAATGTCTTGCAAAGTCTGTATCGGCACCTATCTATCAATATTTGAACTTTGTTATTTAACATATAGTTAATTCCTGTCAAAAAAAAAATCTCTAATGATCAAAGTATGTAATCAGATAAGTCATTTTCAAAATTCTTATCATAAACGACGTCAATTTTGTTGAAATATGGAGTGACTAAGGTACAAAATATACGGTATTTATTCCATGCGGAATAATCCCGTATACATAGTGAGATATTTTGTGGTTTATCAAATGTAGTTTAGTTACTATAAAATGATTAAAGTTTCGCATTTAATACTTAAAGTATCAATTGAGATTTACTGGGGTCCACTGAATTATTTTTTAAATTAATGTTAGGCCTGTTTTGATTTTAAATGTTTGATACTATTTTCAGTGCATGTAAGGCATCATTTCACTTATTATTCATTTATTTATCAAATCATTTACATATTCACGCATTAATTTATTCATTTGCATTCCATTATTTATTCAATCACTCATTTATTCATTCATTTACTTAAATTTCTATTCATTCACTATTGACTCAATGGGGAAACATCCATGCTATTTTCATTTCGTAAAAATTTTGACTAATGCCACTATAGTCCAATCCGTCCATTTATTCTAATGTGACCCCAATATGAACAGTTAATTTAATCCCACCTCAACGTGCGCTAGGAAGAGAGAGCCTTTCTCGAAGAAAATATGCCACCGTCATTCTTACTTGAACACACTCACACACATTATATATATATATATATATATATATATATATATATATATATATATATATATATATATATATATATATATGAATGTTTGTCTGTATGTCATCCATGAACTAAAAAACTACCCGGCAGATTTGGCTGAAACTTTCACCGTTTGTTATTTTTGGTACTGGGAATGTTTATAGACCAGTTCGAAAAAAATCCGATCGATAGTTCCTTTTTTATTCCAATTTAAGTCACAATCCATTGGATAAATACGAATAAAATTATCGGCTGCAGAAATTAATTCGCGTGAAAGATCTCATTGATAAGAAGTTAGCTTTTGCCATTTTTCTTGAGTTTGAACAAATAAATTCTTTCTTTATTGTTTTATGGCTTTTCATGCAACGGGGGGATTTAAAACTTTTTCTACTTGATATTTTTAGCGATTGATTGATCTTGCAAACTGCGTGAGTACAAAATTTGAGTATAGTCACGGCTTCACTTGATACGTGTTTCTATAAGACGCGATAAGACGCGTATCGAGTGAAGCCTTGGTATAGTAAGCTAATCGGGACTTTTAGACGCGATTTAGACACGTGTCACATGAATTTTGAAAAAAAAAAAGCGAACGATATGTGCCATTTCGAGTCGAGAGTGAAGAATTTGTACAGATTGTGCGTATTTTTGACATTCAGTGTATTTTTTTGTTGGCGTAGCAACGCGCGTCGGGTACAGCTAGTATATATATAATATATATATATATATATATATATATATATATAAATACGCAGTTGATGCTTTTATAGAGTAACTAAAGAGGAACAACTTAATTTTTGAAACTCTTGATTTATGCCACTGTCATTCTAACCCGTTCGTTTATTCTAATGTGACCCCAATATGAGCAATTAATTTAACCCTACCTTAAGTTTACCAAACGTGCGCTGGGAAGAAGGCGCCTTTCTTGAAGAAAAGAGTCGAAAAGAGACCTTACAATCCATTTCTTACAAGAGTCGAATCGATATTTCGATTTCACTGCACTAGTCGTGGCTTTCCAGTCGAATAATAAATCTTCGTGCATAAATTGGTGTTTCATTACCATACATTAGTTTTATTGAAATGCTTTCTTTGACGAAACGGATTGTTTTTAGCGTCGAATTTTATTGATCTCGAAATTTCTCCCCCTTAACGAGATGGCTGAGCAACACTTTCATTTAGTTCATCTATCGGATTTAATACCGTCAGCAATCATCTTAAGTCGTCTCAGAGCATCAGCTGCTTCTTATTTTCGAGATCTTTTCATCTTATCGGAATTTTCGCGTATGATTTAAATAAATCTTGACGCCACTATTGCGTAAGAAAAAGAACCTTCTTTTCATCAATAAATTTATTGGGTGGGAAAAGTTTGATTTTTCGAGCATTTACGGTTGATCATTGCTTTCTCTATACCGTGGCTGGCATTCGCTCATTTGATTCACTGAGTAATTGATAGAAAGTGAATCACATGAACCATTGCCTTGCGGGCTGAATGAGATTCATGAAAGCCAAGTTACTGAGAAAAGAAATCGCGTCTCCGGCAATAAATATTATTTTAAAAACCTGTAAATAAAGAACAAGTTGTCAAAAGAAAAAAAAATCTTTGCAATTTGTGCTTTATTTGACATCCTGATGATTTGAAGTTAGAACGCGTAATATTCTTATTTTTATTTAAAACAAAATTACTTTTGAATACTTTACAAATGACTTATATACAAATCATTGATAAGTGATTGCACACAACTAAATGAAGATTTAATAGAAAATACAATTAATTCATGTTAATAAATCAAATTGATTTAGAAAATTTCCCCAAAGTCACACAATTTGTATCTTTTTGCGAAAATGACTCATAACTTTTAATGTATTGAGATGATATCTAGTATGAATGAAAAATCTAAAAGGATAGCAAGGTCAAAATAGTAAATTAAACTTGACTTTGATGGACAATTATGCATTTGTCATTGCAAAGCAATTTTTTTAACAACTGATCATTGAACCTGCTGATATTTGTTTTAAGTACTGATACGGTTGTTTTAAGTACTGCTCGTTCTTGTTCATGGAATCACATTTTGCTGCAATAGTTTTGCATCAAAATGTACTCTCATGAACTAGACGACATTATATTACGACATTATTTAAAGCATTCAGAGCTTAAAGCATAGTTCGACTTAATTGGCATTTCCTTGCCAACGTCTATTATGTTCAGAGCTAAAATGGATCAAGTTGAAATGTACTTGATCCACTTCAGCTCTGAATGGCTCACTTAATAAGCTACAGTCCTTGTTAATAAAAAAAAAGAAACAAATCAGCATAGTTAAATGTAAACTAACAGCAGTTAAGATTGTTCCGCCTATTGTTGCAACTGGTAAGTTAAAAAAAATTCCTAACTTCATTAAATAAATCAGCAAAGGATCACTATCGTCAAAGAAAAAATGTTATCTCGACTTGTAAAAATGTAGTTCCACTTCAGAAGTTCTAAGGTTCGACATACGTTGACCATTGAAAGAGATAAAACGGAGGGAGTGAAGACTTTCATTCATGAAAACCAGACCCCAAGTCACATGATACGTTTTGAAGCAAAGCATTGGGAGAAATCAGGTTTCTTTCGCTTGTTTCACGCAAAACGAGCCAACCATTCTCCGTTGTCGAGTCTCGTGACTTGGGGTCCTTGGGTTAGCTTTTGCTAAGCCAATGATCGGACTTACTCTCTCTATTTTAATACCTGCTCTAAGAAGTTGACCTACACTCATCGAGTTTCCTCATAAGATTAAAACGAAACTGCCGAAAAAAATATTACAAACACGATGATACAGCACACTAAAAAAAAAAAAATGTGAGGTTACCAGTATTAATGGGTGCAACGTTACACGAATTCTGAAGTGTAGCATCACTGTTTTAAAAACTCAAATTGTTGGAGGAACCTTGCACTATGGTCTGAGAAGAATTCGAAACGCATGCGTAAAGATCAGAATCGGTGCAGAGCAGTTGAACTCTTATTAGCGGAATGTAGACCGACCTTGGTAGCCGAGCGATAAAAGCTCTTGCTTTGGCAATCTGTGAAATTCGCGTTTTGGGATCGAACCTGACTCAGGTCATTTCCTCTCTTAGTGCAATAAAAATGTCTTGTTTGTATATTATAATAAATATTGTATATTAAAATATTTGGTGTATATTGGTTGTTAGAAAGTATGAACTTGATAAATTGTTCAAGAAATTTAGATGAAAGCTAAAAATGTGTAACCTTTCAAACTTTTCTCTGTAAGCATACAGAAAATTCTAGTGTAACCTTACATAGAAATGTGTGTGACGCTACGCCATAGTTACACTACCGTGGTGTAACCTTCCACAAGCGATGTGCAATTTAACACCAGTTATATCAGTTAAGTTACTCCAGAATAGCGAAGGCAGTTAAGCTGCCACCGGTTTTCTGGAGTAAGGTTACACAAAAGTTTTTACAGTGAGGGTAAGCAAAAGTGGTTCAATCTTTAGGCTGTTACAATTTGAAGTTCCAATAATTGAGTCATTCTGAAGATTTTCTGTAATTGTCTTCATATTTTTCATGAATCTGCGAATTTTCCGCAGATTTTTTGAATTGGAAGTAGATCTTAATTTCCAGCAAATGACTCTTCTTTGGATCAGAACTCGACATTTTCGCAGAAAATGATTATATGATGCCTTTGCAAAAATCTGCAAGAAATATGCAGAGATATGCCAGATTTCTGCAAAGTTTCTTCTTTAATTTGAAGATGCCTGTAGAATTACTCAGTGATTGAAATTTTAATTCGCGACAATCCTATGGTTTGACCACTTTTGCTCAGATAACCTCTTACCATTTTGTTTGTAATATTTTTATTTACATTTTAACTTATAAGGAAAATTCAATGAAGGTAGGTCAACCAAAGACTGATATCAAAAGCACTGTGCAATTTTCCGTTGAAAATGAAGCTTTCCCTTGCTAATTTTTTTAATTACTTGTGTATCTGTAAATAACGTCAACTTCGTGGCAGAGGTGAGTAAATTAATTATTTTTCGATGCCGATGTCACAGTCCCAAGTGTGAAGTGGCGAAACAAAGAGTCTATATTGAATCCAAATTACGTTAAATAGGAGAATCTCCATTAAATAAAGTAGTAGTAAGAACAGTTAAATATACGAGGTGGTTCAAAAGGTCATATCCAAATGACATATGTGGGTGTGTCAGGTCATGAGGAGTAAAAATTGAAGACCTCAGGGCAATAAAAGGGACAGCTTACTTTTTGAAAAGTTTCAACGAATTACAGAAGTCGGTTTCAAAATTCATTTTTAAAGACGTCTTATATTTATGTTTTTATATTTAATATTATGTTAGAATTTTCCTGTATGAAACCAATTTCAGTGACATTTTAATAAAATATAATGTTGCGTATGCGTCATTATATGTTACGTATTGGAGCTACGCTATTCCTGCTCCAAATACATAGCGTAATCTTAATAAATTTTGACATCATATTAAAAACTCAAAAGATATTTGGCTCTAATAACAAAACAATGCGAGTCTTGTGATAAAAAACACTTTAGCTTCAAAGTAGTTGAAGAAAGTAGTTAACTTTTTCTTCACTTTCTCGCATAAAGAAACCTTTTACGGCTCCTTTCCTTTGATATCTTTCTTATTATTGGTTGGAGAGGACTCGTTCTTCTACAAAGTAAAAGATGATATTTTTCTTTATGTATTTAAATCCAATTGATCCGAAGTGAAGCTGTCCCCTTCTTTAATAATATTGGAACTATGGGGTTGGAATCCTGACGCGCAATCCTGACAATGCAGTTCTTCATTTCATGATTCAAGAGAAAAGATAAAAAACAGATTCCAAAGACCTTTTTCACAAAAAAATTAATCTAAATCTTAAACATTAATCAAAAAAATTAAGTCGAAAACTAATTTATTTATCTTAAGTACAAAATTAAAATGAAAAATGTTTTTACTCTTAACAAATGCCCGAAGTAGGCACCATTATTTGCAATGCATACTTCTTTTCGTCGCCGCCGGATTGGATTGCAAACTTTTTGCAATTGGCCAGGAGCCTCCCGAACACGTGCCATGAAGTTCATGTTCTTGATTATGTGGTGTAACATTTTTCATTCGTATTTAGCCCATCGATTAAGTTTTTTGAAAATTGAACGTATGTTTGAATCATTTGGTTTATCTGAGCATGACGACCAAGATTCAGTTATGCGATCATGATCGCCGTTTCCGACTACGAGTTCCTATGTAAAGTTCTTACTCCTTGGCACGCACTCAGATGACTTTTTTCCATGGCGGTTTAAATTACCTCGTAATGTCGGTTGGAGTAAAAAGACAAATGGGGTAAATAGAAAACTCTATTACCCCACCTGTGGTAATTTTTCAAACTAAACTTTTGGTGAGTAAAGACTAGGACACGAATTGGAAGAATGAAAAACATAGCTTTGTTTTCATTTTATCCCAGAATACAGTATTTATAGGGTAAACGGAAACACCTAAATTGCAAAATGTGAAAATAGAAGACATTGAGAGTTTTGTGTGCTTCCAAGCAATTTAGTGGGTGTTATCATTGTTTGAAGATGACAGTGAAACAGTTAAGATAACTAAATATATTTGTGCGGGAAAGTAGAATAAGAAACAATAACGTCAAAAAGCAAAGATTGCAGATTACTGCAAACACGTGTTTCG
>NC_072740.1:128316659-128357508 GCF_026930045.1 Uloborus diversus
ATCAATCATTTTCACAACATTAATGAGAAAGCTATCACTCGTTTAATACTCCCTTGGGACTGAAAAACTGAGTAAATTATTCTTAGTTTAAGTTTTAAATTTATCATTTATATCCACGTCCCTCTTGAAATTCTTCTATACAGCTTAGGGGAGAGAACAGGTTGAGCACCGGTGTCCTAGAGGGTTAATAACACTGGTTGTTTTGAGTTTTATCGCGGTTTTATTTATTTATTCATTTTTTTTTTTTTTTTTGTTTCATTTTAATCGCGGTATAAGAAAGAGCTATCGTCTGTGCAACGAATACGAAATGAAGAACCAAAGTAAATTTTAAAAACGATTCATTAGAACTATAAAGCGACACCTTTGTCATTTTGTAGTCCGCCATTTTGAGTTTCCGCAATTAGTTTCGTGTATAAGATTTTCAATAGGGAAAGAAAAAGAACTATTCGCTTATAATGTCAAATATACGAACCCTATAACCCTTGATTAAATGTGTCAACTAAATAGTCAAGGTTGGATGAGAAAGTGTTATTTTAGGTGATCTTTGTCGGATTTAATATGATCCAAAGTGCAGCACATATAGTAACGCTTCTAAACTTAAGGCAAACACTTAAGTTAAAACATCTCCTTAAGGGGTTACAGTACCTCAAGAATGATGAAACGCTCAAAAACATTTTTATTACTAATTTCAAAACTAAAACCTATTCTGAACACAGAAAAAAAAAAGTTTCATTGCTTTAGTTCAAATATTTTAAAAGTTATGAGTGGTTTTAGGCCATGCTCGCTATGTGTTCTTATTGCAAAAGAAAAACTTTAAATTGCTTTTTCTCGATGATTGTTTTTTTTTTTTTTTTTTGTGTTTTCGTGTCATTACAATCCCTAAGGATTTTTTTTTCTATTAAAGATACAGCTTTAAAGTAATACTTTTTGCAGTTGAGATAAAATATTTGACAAAACTGTGTATTGGATAAGCATTTTATAAATTATTCAAATGTTTAGAGCATGTTAAACATTTAAAAACCAAATTAAAAAAAAAAAAACTTTGATTTTTTTACATAATTAATCACAGAAAATTTTCTAAAACTTATAAGCAAATGAATGCATAGATTTTTAGAGATGATTATAGTGATCGTTTAGCAAAAAACCTTTTTTTTTTAAATTAGTGCAAAAATAAAAAAGCCTTAGGGATTTTAAAAGTTTGAAATTTTCCTCAATTTTTTGAATTTTTCAAAAAAATACGTAATATTGTTAAATTTTGAAAATAAATTATTGATTACCAAATAAGTATGGTTTCAAATAAGTATAAAATTCACCTAAATTTAAAAAAAATGTTTGAAAGGTAATGTGACCCCTTAAAAGCGAAGGAGAAAAAAAAACCAAAGATGTCAAAAAAAAGTCTCATTTCATCAACATTTACAAAAAAAGTTAATAAAATAATTAGGAAAAAGTTCCCCATTCTTTTTAAATACCAAAAGCACACTTAAAAATGTAACATTGCAAACAGTTCATACTTCGTTCTCATACCGTAGAGCTTCACCCTGTCGGATTTGAATTATGCTTAAGTAAAATAAAAATGTCAAGTTTAGTTCATTTTTGCTTATGTAAAATAAAAATCTGAAATTAATTTTTCAATTAAAAAAAAATATGTATATATATTTAAGAAATGAGACACTTATTATATTTTCATTTTTGACTTTTCCGGTTTTCAATTATAATACATGATACATGAACATACATCAAAAGCGGGTAGGATATCATACGGTTATAAAGAAAAACGAGAAAACACGAGAATATTTATTATAAACAGGTCGTAATTACAAAGTCTTGTCATTTACCTCACTTAAATTCTAAATTATTGTTTTCAATTTGGGCCCTTGAAGGTTCATTTCCTGCCTTGTGACTCCAATTAGCAATTTAATTCCACCATTTTCGCCAAGATAAAAAGACGAAGGAAACATTCTTTTTAAATAGTCGGAGAAATTATTATTTATTTTATTTATTTGTTTTTTTTTCTGTGAGTTTTATATTGCCTTCGTTTCTCGCACTTTAAGAGTTTTCAATACTGTAAAAAAGTTATTTCCGACGACAATAAATGTCAAGCACTCAAACCATAAAATGAAGCTTCCTCCCTAAGTTATTGGCTGGTTCAAGTTTATGCTATTTTTATTTTCCATAGAAAAAAAATGGAATATGACATTTATGTGTGTTTTTGTTTCAGCTGTTTCAATTAGAGAAAATCGATTATTTTTTTATGACTTGTGCACTCAAAATAAATCGTGTCTTTAACAGAAATCAAACTTTAGAAAGTTTTTAAAAAAAATTGAAGTTAGATCACAGTTTGTACAGTACCAACCTGTATAGAGCGTTTGGAAATTGCCACCTTGAAGTAGATAGAAAAAATTCTTGCGTCTCATGTACCCCTTTATAAGGCGCAAGGAATTGCATAAATTATATCATATAAAAAAAAAAAACATTGTGTTAAAGCAAGAAGAGCTGCAGTAATTTGCTGCTCCCAATTGAAACCTTAAACTGTCGAAAAAATTGGATATCTGAATCAAAAGAAGATTTCAATCAAAAAAACATTTTAAGAGTCACGTGTTCTTTCAACCATATTTTGAAGATCAGTTCTGAAGTTCTGCAAATAACGATTTCAAAAAATTATTTGTTGAACTTATTTTGCTTTAAATCATTGCCCAATTTGATTAGGAGCTCAACACCTGCACTTCTTTTGGAATTTTAACATAAGAAACGGAAAACTTGCGAAAAAAAATATGAAATTTTAAGACTCCCCCCCCCCCCACACTTATTTTGTTGTTGCAAATTAAGTTCTGCTTTTAACAATAAATTGGTGAAAAATGAATATTATGTGCCGGAGATTATCATGAAGAAGCCAGAAACTCGGAGAGGGTATGGTAGGCGTACGGAAGAACAAAAGTCACCGAAAAAAATGGCGTAATATGCCTCAGCATTGTTGGCTTTCAGGGGAAGAGTGAAAACCATGAAACTCGTAGGAAATGAGGAGGGGAGTTTAGCGCGAATTTTCAGTTGAAATTTATCTTACTTTAAGTAGACAACGACGCCTCACGCAAAAACTTGTTGATTATAGCAACCTACGCTTCTTTAGTTTCCAACCGGTTTTGAAGTGAAATAGCACAAGGACTATTTCCAACAGTCCAGAACATACTGCGTTTACTGGTGATAACAGAAAAATTACTTATTGAGGGTGCGATAAAGATGAGAAATGAAAACCATTTTTTTTCCTACGGCAGAGAGTATCTCAAACATTTAACAAGCGAAACAAATCTGTGAAATGTGAAAAGTCAATTTCTCATCATTTGGCCACTAGTATAGTCAAGCTTTGGTAAAAAGATCTTTGGTCTTGACGAACTCATTTTTAGTGCGGTTGAAAAGGAAGAAGAAATTCTTAGATTAGCCGATCAAATGATCGGAGGTATTTTTTAGCAGAACCTATATACCGAATACTCCAGTACAATTCCACCTCAAAAGCATCAGGCATCTTCCAATAGGAGTGTCCAGTTCCTCGTTTAACCCAAAAAGTTAACAGTTTGGATTGCTGAAAACATTATTATGATCGAGTCAGCTCGCTAAACAAATGGGACCAATTTCCATCTTAAAATTGGTCGCTGCTTTATCTTGTGGTTTGTCTACACTATTTCAATCCAAAATTTTTCTCCGGTTTTTATCTGAGATACGTGTAATAATTTAATCCATAAATTTTTGTTTCAAAGCTTTACGAACGTAAAAATCTACAAATTTGAAGGAGAAATTAGTAGACCACCTGAAGAATTAAATCAAAACAAAACAAGTACGATCGTCTATTTCAGAGGCAACCCTACAGAACACCCATGGAGTTGAAAAAATATATTCATATCGGTTGATACATATCAACTATTACCATAGCAACACTTTAAAATATACAAAAATATACATGTAATTAGTTTTTGCAACAGAGTATAAGTAAGAATGAAATTTAGAGAATTCATTACAGAAAATGGTGGTTTTCCCTTTATTCCTTGACATTATTATCACTACATCCAGCAAGCACAGGGTGTTTCAGAAAGGACTACAGTCGGATCTCGACTTACGCAAGAATGCGTTCCAAGACTCCTCTCGTAAGTCGAAATTTCGCGTTGTAGAAAAGTGTTGCATATATTATTTTTTTATTAACATAAGCAATCATTTTAGACATTTTTAAACACCTTTCAAACTTAATAGACCATTTTTTAACTTAATATTACCGTGTCTTAGATATAATGAGCTGAATTGTTACCGAACTTTTAAAAAACCTGCATTATTCAACATCAAATATTGTTACGATGCACAAAATCAATGATAGAGACATAAAAATAAAACAGTACGATACATACAATATGCAGTAATAATGAAGCACTGCGCGGTAAGAGTACTTACTGCACAGTAGATACAATAAGTTACATTTATAACTTAAAAATTGAAGATGATGATTTATGCTGCGCAATATATGATTTTCATTCTAATATATTTTTAAATACAGTAACTTCGCAAGTGATTTTAGAACATTTACATCTATGGTAACACCCGACTTTCGGAGTTTCTATAATCTACAATGCAAAAGCAGATTCCAATTTCATGTAGTTTGCATTTTGTTTAAACACTACTCTGTGAGCTTCATATTAAAACTAAGGCATGGACTTATACGGATTGCCTTCTCTTGACTTTGAACTGTACGTATAAAAGATTCACTCCCCATACCTAATTGTCGTTCTACCTTCGACCCGCTTTCTACACTGTCAAAAATGAAACGCTCAATTTTGACGATTCGGCAATCCTCGAGCACTATTTCGTTATTTTCGACGATCCTTTCGTCACCGAATCACGTGATATTTGACGAAACCAGAAATCTCAAATTTTTCACGAAATTATTTCGTACCGATTTCGTCACATTGCAGTGCATTCTGGGAGCTTTCGTTACAATCTTGTACTTGCTCGTTAAATTATCTTACCTCAATTATTCTAAAGGATTCATAAAAAAGGTTAGTATTTATTGAAATTTGTATGTGCAATGTGCCTTCTTTTATGTATTGTTACATTTTTGTTTAGTGTTGTGTTTATAGTTCTATTTAAAACACATTAAAATTGAAAACGAACGGTTCGATTAGGTTTAGAATTCTGTGTGTGTTAACTTTGAGTTACCTCCACGTTAGGCTTAGCTAGCTTGTTTTTTTTTATTTGTAAAAGAAAATGTTGGTTCGTTGACATTTGTTTCCAAAAGCGTACTTCCTTTATTTCGTTAAAAAAATTAAACATGACTAAAGAGTTTGTGCGAATTTAAACTTACAAAAAAAAAAAAAAAAAAAAACCCTACACCGTATCTTAACTAACACAGATGATAAATACAGCGCTTTTATAAAAGGCATAGAACTTTGAAGCTTTTAATTTCAACATGGAATATATTACATGGTTATGTGTTTTCATTCTTCTCTATGAATTTTACAAAAATAATGTGTATTTTTTAGTTTAATAGTTCAAATTTGTTTCATTCTGCATTTTTATTTTCTTAAACAAATACTATATACCGATCCCCCAATATGCTTACCAGCTTACCCCATGTTGTTTATATAATCTCTTTCCCTGCAGCAGATGTTTCTAGCAATAAGTGCTTATGTTTGTTATTTGTGCAGCCTTTTTTTTTACTTGCATAAAACATAAAGTAAAGTAAATATGAATTTGATAAAATCATTTTAAGATAGAGAAAATATTAATTTCCATAAAGAACTCTATCTTTGTGCTTGATATTTCAGCAGAATATTTTCAATATTCTTTCAATTTTTCCGCAAATTAAAATAAATTATTGAAGTGAACTTTTAATGTTTAACCTAGATTTAAAAAGTAAAAAAGAAAAGATAGTATAGCATGTTTGAAAATTGTAATAACAATAATAAGCATTTTTTGTTGTTTATTTTCCCACTTCATGCACTAAATTTATAAGTTTTTTTATGTCAATTTGTGTTACATGATTTGCTATAATTATGAATTTTTCCATTATACATAGTTTCTACAGCTAAAATAAATGCAGCATTAATTTTATTGCCATATTTGCCGCCTCAAGATATTGTCAACAAAAAGTGAGAAATTCCGGTCTACATTAAATCAGACTAAGAAGCATTTTATAGATGAACTTCCAATAAATCCAAATCTTTTAGTTGGAGTTGTGATTTTGCTGGATATATAGTAAAATGTCTGAAAATTTAACCAAACATCAATTGAAAAATTGAAAGGATAAGGAAAATATATGAAAAATTAAAAGGATAAGGAAAATATATGAAAAATTAAAAGGATAATGAAAATATATGATAAGCTTTATATATGTAACAAGCTTTGCGCATCACACTAGTCCCTATTTTCATTATATACCTTTGAAAAAAAATCCATTGATATCAGTCAATTAGTTCTCAAGACACAAACAAACAACAAAATGCATTTTGTTATTGGGTTTCCCCTATCTTTGGCAACTCTTCTCCCTTGGCGTTTTTTTATTTACTGCGTGAAAATTGCATATTTTAAAAATCAAATATGCTTAGTTAAAAGGTGATACTCCCTTCGTCTCCGTCCCAAACTAGTAGAGCTACGTTTGAATATTTTTGTACTAGTGATTGATTCTGATGATTTTATGATTTTGTTCGAATATTTTTTAAAGATTTCAAGGTAGTATACTATCATATATCAACTTCACTTGGCCAGCATTCCCTCTTAAAATCATTACCAGCTGAGTTAAAAAAATCCAAAGTACACACGCCCTTAAGATACGCCCCACTTTTTAAGTACTCTACCCCCAGTATAGCAGAAAAATCAGTTTTTTTTTTCCTACTAAATCCTATCCATCAGCTAGAAGATAGCTTTATGTAATTACTAGTTAACTTATGAAATGGAGTGTGGCTTCGAGTGTTGGAGCCCTGGGTTTTTGACTCGAATTTGATAGTGGTTTAAGGAGGTAAAGCTCGGTAAGTAAATGTTGTTTATTGATAACATAGCACAATAAAATCTCAGAAAAAAGTGCAAATAAAATCATAATCACCAGTTTCAGTACTACTTAATTCATAAATACTTTATTGGAACTAATTTGGGTAGGGGGGGGGGAGTACTTCAGAAAACATTCGTGAAGAAAACGGAACACGAAAATCGAAAAAAAAAAACGGTGTATTTTGGCTATTGGTTAAAACAAAAAATAAACTTAAAAAATCACAGATCAACAATTTTCGCACCCTTGATTTTTTTTATAGCTCATTCACGACTTGATGTGCAAAATAATTAACTCGTTTAATGGCTAAATAATGATGATTCTCGATAAATTGAAGAAACTCTAATTCTAGAATATTATTCAGAAATGAATTTCAGAAACTAAATGAGGGTCTAGCTGCCTAAATAAATATTTTGTTCATCCGCTGTAAAAATAACTCATTCTTGCAATGTGCTTGAAAAAAAGCTGTCACCATCGAAATAATCATATATTTTGAAAAAATATAAGAATTAAATCAGATGCTTTTCAAAGTCACAAGCGAATCGTAGCTTTTTAACTTAAGAAAAAAAAAAACTTAGATTTTGAAAGAAATCGTGAAAACATGTTTTATTTCAGAAATAAACTGCTGAATTTAATCGTAAAACTTTCCTCGAAATAGAAAAAAGATCCATGTGCATGAGGGCATACACCCATGGACTTAAACCTTTACTTATTATGTATATATTCTCTTTTTAAAACTTTTTTAGGATAGATCCAACATCACGGAGATAATCAGAACAAGAACAGACGAAGACTTTTTCATAATTATAACTATATTCTAAATGTTCGTATATTATACATTGATTTCATGTTACACATGTTTGAAAATAAAAATAAAAACTTAGGGGTGAAAAGCAAAGGTATATTTTTATAATTATTTAACAAACATTACACTAAATTAATTTTACCAAAAGATTTATTTCGCATCTGCATTTTTTTAAGATTTATATTTTCAAATACCTTATGCAATTTTGGCAGAGAATTAATTTCAAAGTATGAAGTATGAAATGCATGCAATAATAAAGTTCCTGTATTAAACATAAATTTGGCCAAATAAACATTCTACATACAAGCAAAATTAATAAAACAAATAATTGATTGGAAAAAGAAAAAGGTAAGCTTTTCTTAAGATTATCTAATTTTATTTTCTGTATCCAATTTTATAACAAATATATACTAACTTAAAGTTGCCCATTTTATTGTACTTTTTCTTTGAAATTTGTGGTATAAGTTGGATAAAAATCTTTTTTTTTTTTTTTTTTCTGGAATTTTTTCATGCGATGCAATGAAGAAGAAACTTCTCAGCAATTTTCTCCCTAGCATATATCGATCTAACTGTGCATAAAAGTGGCACATGATTCATTTTTCCAGAACCCAATGACTGCTAAAGAAGTAGCACTTTTATATTCCCAGTAGGGTAGGGCGATGTTGGAATTTCTACATCGTGATGCATCGCCATCCTTACATCGCCACGTAGCGATATAGTTCAAACAGTTTGAAATATTCTTTCCGCTTTAGGGGCAGCTCTCCCCCTCCCCCATTAGGGGAGTTTTCCTTTTCAAAAATCCAGACTTTTGTCAGATCTTTTTCTAATTTGGCACATAGGTTCTTTAATCACATGGGGTAGTACCCCATATGAATACTACCCCATGGGAAACTATCCTATGTGGATTTCCAGCATCAAAGGACATCTAGGCCGAATCTGGAAAAGATCCGACGAAAACTGGATTTTTATAAGGAAAACTCCTATGGGGTTTGCCACACATAGCGGGACGAAAACTACACTATGAGAATTCCCAAGCATCAAAAGACAAATGTACCAAATTTGGAACAGATCAGACAAAAACTGGGTTCTTATACGATCCCCCCCCCCCCACACACGTGGTTTCCCACTCCATAGCGGGACGAAAACGGGAATTCCCGAAAGTCAAAGGACATCTGTGACAATTTTGGAAAGATCCGACAAAAAAAGAATTTTTTTCATGGAAAACCCCCATCGATTTTGCCCCCCCCCCCACCCAACATTGACGAAAGCTAACCTTCTTAAATTCCTGAGCATCAAAGAACCTCTATGGCAAATTTAGAAAAGATCGGACAAAAACTTTTTTTTATATAAGGAGAACCCCTAATGCGGGGTTGCTCCCCCCCCCCATCATGGAGGGTTGAAAACTACCATGTGTGAATTCCCGAGCATCAGAGGACCTCTGTTCGAAATTTGGAAAAGATATGATAAAAACTGATTTTTTATAAGAACCCCCCTCCCGTATGGGGGTTTCCCCCCATAGCGGAAAGAAAACCACCCTATGAGAATTCCTGAGCATCAAATAACGAAACTGTACCAAATTCAGAAAGATCCAACAAAAACTGGATTTTTTGTAGGAAAACTACCATAGGGGTTGCCCCCCCCCCCCATAGAGGGTCGAAAACTACCCTGCGTGAATCCCCGTGCATCAAAGAACCTATGTCCCAAATTTTGGAAAGATCCGACAAAAATTGAATTTTTTCAAGGAACCTCCCCCCCCCCCTCCCTTTATAAAGTGATGAAAACTACCTTGCGTGATTCTTGAGCACCTAAGAACCTCTATGGCAAATTTAAAAAAGATCGGACAAAAACTTTTTTTTAATACGGAGAACCCCCAATGCGAGGTTGTCTCTCCCCCCCCCCCGCCCCCCACATAGAGGGACATAAACGACCTTGTGTGAATTCCCGAGCCTCCAATAACGAACCTCTGTGCCTAATTTGGAAAATATTCGACAAAAATTAGATTTTTTGAAGGAAAACCCCCATTATGGGGGGTTTAATTAGATACCATGGGGAGTGTAATCTGCAATGATTTGTTTTACCTTTTTTAAGAAGTTGTTTGTTTGCATTTTTACATAAATAAAAATTTGCTTGACATATTTTATGTGCCTCTTTTTTTACAATTACTTGTCTTTTTTTTTTTTTTTTGATGGGGGGGGGGGGCTGCAGGCCCGTTGTCTCATTTTTTTCCCAAATATGACAAAGAGCCTGTACTCAATAAAATTTTTACAGAAAACCAACTAAAACAACGGACAGTCAAGTGTAAACACATGAATGTTCAAAAATCAAGACGGGAGGGGGGGGGCAATTGACCCCCTGACCCCATAAATAACGGTCCTGTGAAAGTGACTATACGCAATAAAGTGGAAAACTACGGTGGTAAGATTCTGAAGTTAGAATTTGATCACACGCACACAAATCTTATAAAATACAGTCGAACCTCGTTATAACGAACTTAAAGGGAGCATTAAAATCGATTATTATAAAACGTGGTTCGCTTTATCCAAAAAACAATAAACAATAAGACAAGGATTGCAAAAAAGTTCATTTCAGCAGTTATTTGTTTTAAGCATGTTCGAATTAACGAGGTTCGACTGCATTCTAAAAAATAAAAATAAAAAACTAATGTGCTCAAAGAAAAAAAAAGGAAATAAATTTTCTTAAAAATTTACGAAATTAATATCCTCATATATGACGAAATTAATTTGACGAAACTAATGCTCTCAAAACTACGAAAATGATTGTTAATTTGACGAAACTAGAATCAAGAAATATTTCGTTACATTTGACGAAATTCGCATCCTCAAACCACTAACAAAAGCAGTTTCTTCAATTTGACGAAATGTTCGCTTGGAGCATATCCCTGGAAGTGGTTTCGTCAAAAACGAAGAAAATTTCGTCAAATTTGAAAGTCCATTTCTGAGAGTGTAGTTGTTCAAGCGTATCAAGACTAAAGCACCTTTTCTTAAGTTGTCGCAAACTTTCGCTTTTTGTTTCCATCTTCAAACTTTTGATGAAACTGCGTGTATGTATAGGTGCCACAATATTTTCACCTTTTATATTTAGAATAAATAAATGAAAAATGAGAAGTGGGATAAAGCTTTGTTTGTAGTGCGGTGTGTGGGAACTTGCGCAGTCAGTGATGCTGAGAGAATGAAAGTACATTCACGAATTCAATGTTTAGTAGTGAATAACAAAGCCGAAACTTATCACGATTCCTTTCCAAATATTTTCGTGTTGAGAGCGAGAAATTCGCTTTAGCTCTAAAATTCATTGCTCCTGAAAAACTCGCGTTATAGCTATTTCGCGTAAGTCGGATCGCGTTGTAGCGGGAGTCAACTGTACCCTTCTTTGAAACGACGAAACAGCAAACCAATGAGAGATAGAGCAGTGGAACAAGTGGTATGTTGGGCAGACAGGTCTGAAATTCCTTATACGCCGGTTTTAAAAAATAGTTCAAAGATTGGACACTACAGATTGCTGAAGTCATAACTATCTTGCAAATAACGTATGAAAGTGTGCTGATTGAACAGAGGTCAAATTGTATTGCAATGGGTTCGATATGGACACCTTTCCTAGCAGTAACATGAAGCAACCGACGTGACCAGTTGAATTGACTTTGATTCTACTGAGAGGGATGCTTCTAACTCTAACATTTCGGCAGGGGGGGGGGGGGCTTAGAATTTTACCATTTACTTCCATTGCATTATATTACCGCTGTGAAAGGTGACCACATCGAACCCATTGCAATGAGATTATACAGCTGTTCCTTGTGAATAAAACTCGAATGTTAATTCAAACAGGAGGGTAATGGTGTTGCTGTAACATACCTTGCTGAAACAGAGAATAAACCTCAATATAACTTTTGACTGAAAGAGAAACTCTTTTGCGAACAATTTTTGATATCATTCAGTTTTCAATCGATTATTTATCAACGCGATATCACTTTATCAAATTCACTTCTGATCCTAATCCGATCCATAAAATCAGTGAATCATCTCTAGTTTGCAGAAAAGTTATAAATTCATTTCATTATGCGCTTCAGTATTTGAAAGCAATTTTAATTAGATTTTTTCTTTAACTGTCACTCAATATCGATTGAATACTTTACTGTACAATAGATTGCTTTTTATTTAATACGGTTCTTTTAAATCTACAAAACTACTGAAGAAATGTCGCTATAGATGAGCATAGGTACCAAAACAAATCTTGTCTCTAACAAATACGATAAAGTTAAATTTGTGGTATCTTCGTAATTTTCTTAAATTTAATTTAGCTTTATTTTTTTCCTATTTCATTTAATCCCTCGAACTGACTCTTGAACATACTTGACGTGAGTGCATATTTCCTTTTTAATGAGTAATCCATAACTTTTACTGAGCATCATTTGAACTAGTATTTCCACAGAGAGGGGTGGTTGTTTGAAGAGCAACGAATAACGGGGGGGGAGCATAAAAAAGGGAAAACTTAAGAAGAGACGTCAAAAGTTTTATGCTTTCTCTCTTTCACACTGAAAAAATTTAATTAGAACGTGCGAGCGCTGTATGTCGACTGTTTTCAGTCGAAAACGCTAAATTAAAACTGTCGTAGCGTTTCCAAGATCTTCCTTTATTAATTGATTTTAGAAACGCAAATGTTTATCAAGCTTCTTTATTCACTTCGGTGTCCTCGAGACTGCTTTGTTGATGAAACAGACGGTTAATTTATTTTCTTTTAGTAAACTTTTTTTTCATTAATTTTCAAAATTCATAACAATAATAATAGTAATAATAAATAAATGACTGGTAAGTTTCAGCGGAAAAAATGCTTTAAATAAAAATTTCAGACATTCATTAGGTGATTGGAGGACTCATCTTATGAAGGATTTTCCTCTGAGACACTCATTATGGTATTAAAAAGCTAAAATGCAATTTTTAAGTCTTATTTTTGCAGGCAAATGCTTTAAACGCATTAACAATGCAATATGTGACGATTACACTGCAGCACGCATATTTAACTTGATGAAGGAAGGATAATAGAAAACGAGTTATTTTAATGTAAGATTCACTTAGCATCAGATGGAAGCCTCGGATCAGTGCTTGTTTATGAAGTCCACTTAGTGCAATGTATTTTTCACTTTCTCGATACAAAATACTTTGAACTGCTTCAACTTGAAGTGAGAGCTCTGAGTAGATTTTGTATTTCCTCCAGAATAAATGGGTTCATTGACAGACTACTAGATGCCTAACGAGAAACCGATTCCATGAGCAAACGAGACAACCCAGCAAAAATGCAAGCGTTTGAAAAAGCTATTAAAAAAGGAAAGTCCTGCGGGAAATTTAAATGAGAAAATGCTTATTTACAAATTTTCAAAACAAAAAACTGCAATTTCAATCAACAAGCGCAGGATGTCTTTATTTAATGTCGCGCAAACAACTTTTGCCCGTTTACTTTTAAAATTCACCAATCCTCCCCCGTTCATTGGCGCACCGTGGTTGCTTCCTCGGAGTTGTGCATCTAGTTATACTACATCTATGAATGGGCAACGGGAAGTTTTATATTGCTCAAGGTCGCGCCATATTTACCAAACAACTACTATTGAATCATATCCCCTTTTAATTAAGACTAAGAGGCGACCACTTTTTAGAAAGTGATACAATTGACATAGGTTGTTTTTTCAATGTGCAGGCATGTTAAAGGGTTTAAGTTACTGTAAACGATAAGTAAGTGATTTGATATACGATAAGTAAGTCATTTTAAGCAATAAGCAAGTGATTTGAAACGATAAATAATATACTTGAAACGATAAGTAATAGATTTGAAACGATAAGTAATAGATTTGAAACGATAAGTAATAGATTTGAAACGATAAGTAATAGATTTGAAACGATAAGTAATAGATTTGAAACGATAAGTAAGTGATTTGAAACGATAAGTAAGTAAGTGATTTGAAACGATAAGTAAGTAAGTGATTTGAAACGATAAGTAAGTGATTTGAAACGATAAGTAAGTAAGTGATTTGAAACGATAAGTAAGTAAGTGATTTGAAACGATAAGTAAGTAAGTGATTTGAAACGATAAGTAAGTAAGTGATTTGAAACGATAAATATTTAATTTGATATTTGGGTCAAGGTGTTAGTGAAGTCAATGTTGAGGTCTCGGACTTGAACTCCCCTGATACTTTTCGCAGGATGATTTATATGAGACTCATTGCGCATAAAGACCTGGTTGACCAACAGAAGCGCAATTTTTTCTAGTCAGAAAGATGACCGATCCTCCATGTTTTTCACTCGTCATCCCAAAATGTTAAAATATAGTTATACTTCAGAATTATTGTCACTCGTTCTCGGGCGAGCCCAATTCAAAGTCGGTTGAAAACAAAAGAAACATGTGTTTGTTTACAGTAAGAAATAAATTTTGAAAACTAGGGACAAACTTCACCTTAAGGTACAAATTACGGATGGTTGGATATTCTTATCGCGTTTACTGTCCTGCCTATTTCTAACAGTTTAAATATTTTTGACCCTTTCACCGAGGACCAACAACACTAAGGAGCACTATCAACCTTAGTTCAATCAATCTGAGCATTTTTACATGCTTATATATTTTAACTATTTGAGTATTGATTTATAATTTAATTCTGACTTATTGATATAAAAGTTAGGAAGCGCAATTTGAACTAATCAAAGACAATCGAATTAAGTGTGTTCCACTGTTACCGCAGTCTATCCGGTAACTCTTCGTCACTAGTACATTAATACAGATTCAGTTATTAAATCGGAAATGGCAGCGTTGAGTTGTTGGAAGCGTGCCGACCCGCAAACACAATTACAGCATCATCCCAAATTTCTATCCATAGTTGCTTAACAGAGGAACTTTGCTTTCTTCTGCAACGCAATTCAATTAGAATGCGTTGCAAAACCAGAAACCCAGAAGAGTAGCGACGTTCTAAGCAACATTTATGGCGAACAAAAACATTTCTCTAAACGCCGAGAAATGAATTGTTTCTAAACTCATTCGTAGTTAATTAAAATGCTTGAGTCGACGTCGGCATTTAATGGATCTCATGTAATTTCAGCGAAATGGTCCAAGCTTAAAGTGACTGAGAAGCGAATGAATAAGGTACTGAAAGAATATCCAATCGCTTAAATCCCGCCCTTTAAATTCAAACTTAATAAATGCAATTTGATAAAGGCACTTAAATGTCGGGAAAAAATAACAAAGCTTTTGGTTTCAATTAAAGTGTTAAATCTAGACTTCCTAATTAAAAACAGTACAAACTGCTTAGATTAGTACGAATGTTCAATGAAATGTTTAGTTACATCGCGTGAAATTGTCCTCTGGTTGTATTTTCAGGTCCTGTGATTTCTGGTGGACAAACATTTTAAATATACTTCCTGCGAAGATTTACAGAACTTTTCTTAGAGGGCCTTAGATTTCCCGATACCGCATTGCTATATTGTTTCGAGTCGTATTCGAGTGCATCTTATGCCCCTCTTAGAAGATCTGAACCGTTTAACTGAGACACCCTGTATTGTATATATACGTATACTATATATGTATTGTATATGTAAATAGTGGTTAGTGTCTGTTGGAAATATTGCTATATTTTTCAGCTTGGATATAGCAATATAGACGAAACCCTATTACTTTTTTAATTTAATCTTTTGCATTAAATATTTCACCATGTCCACATGATTTACGCTTTTTATCATTTACTTTGCCGAAAAAAAAAATCCGCTTTAGAAATCGAATATATTTCATACTTTCTTTTAAATTTCAATTTTCTTTTTTAAGCTGCCTCTTCACTGTGTTCATTGTTTGGATTTTTTAGTGCATTCGCCTTGTTATCCACCTAATGAAGCTTTGTTGATCTGCCATGCGTTACTTCGAGATTTCCCCGGCTTACTCTCTCTCTCTCTCTATATATATATATATATTTATATATATAAAGGTCAAACCCATTGTAAAAAAAGTTTCATATAATTTGAAGAACGGCAACCCGTGCTAACTTGCGCCTGAAAGTGTAAACCAGCTCTATATATTAGGTCGAATAAAAAAAATATATTTTTGGAAATTCGAAATTTCATGTTGATAAAATATTTCCATATAGCCCCCACATGTACCACAAAAAATATTTATCCAAATTGAAAAAAAAAATATTTCGGTATCCTGCAGGAGACCTAAAATTTATAATTCTCTTCAAAAAGAAAAAAAAAATGACTGAAGAACAGAATACTTTCAAAAGAAAATTGAGTTCAGGAAGAAAATATTCGATTCAGTGTGCGAAAAAAAATTTCATCATTTACTGGAAAAAAAAACGCAATCTTCCACAATCATGCATGGATATGCATCTTCTGATTAGTTTCTTATAGTCAGTTTATTGAACATTTGCAATTCTGGTTTTTTGAAACTACGGACGATATACTTCCTGGTCAAAACGAAATATAGATGTGCATAAGGAAAGGAGAGCGAAGGAAATATGATTGTTTGTCTCTGTCACTTCATATAATATGGAATCATCCGCCGCACAGTGGGGCGAAAAGGCCAAAAAGCGCCAAAAATGTTTTTAAACCTCTCTCGCTTGTTAGTTTCCACAGGCATGTAATACGGAGTTTTTTCTATTTCTTTGGGCTCAGGGTCCAAAGTTCTCAGACTTACGCAGATAAATCCTTTTCATTGTCTTTCTTCAGACCATTGATGAATAATTAATTTTAATTTCAAAGAGGACATAAGAGGACTTTTTTTTTTTTTTTTTGTAGAGTGCGTTGAAAAATATAACCTTGAATTCCCAAGTTTTCGGTGCTAATCAAAACCGATTTTCGGTTTGCGAATTCGATTATTCATTTTTTTCGTCCTATTACTATCGTTGGACACGAGATAAATTAAACATACCCGCCTTTAATAAGAAAAAAACGAGCTGATGTGTGCATCACATGACTTCCTTTTACTCCAATTTAATGTCATTTTCCTATTATTGGTAATTTTAATGTAATTTACTCTCTAAATATCACCAACAGTGGCCAAATGAACACTAGATTTTTAAAAAGTCGCCAAATTTGTCGCCAAGTTGACGACAAAACTTGGCGACCGAAAGACTGGCGATATATCGCCAAGTGTCCGCCAAATTGTATCACCACTTGAGTTTACGTTGAAATTAACAATGATTTCCCCCCAAAAAGGGGCAAAATACCCCCTTAAAAACACCCGAACGCAACCAAAAGGGGAGGTGCTTAACCAAATCCCACTAGGAGTTGAGGTATCAAATTTTAATGTAATTTACTCTCTAAATATCACCAACAGTGGCCAAATTAAAACTAGATTTTTGAAAAATCGCCAAATTTGTTTAAACAAACTAGACTCCAAAACTAGATTTTTGAAAAAGCGCCAAATTGACCGAAAAACTGGCGATATATCGCCAAGTGTCCGCCAAATTGTAACACCACTTGAGTTTACATCGAAATTAACAATGATTTCCCCCCAAAAAGGGGCAAAAGACCCCCTTAGAAACACCCGAACGCAACCAAAAGGGGAGGTGCACAACTAGATCCCACTAGGAGTTGACGTATCAAATTTCAACTTTGTAGGACATACTGTTCTTGGGTTATGCGACATACATACGCACATACAGACATCACGAGAAAACTCGTCGTAATTAACTCGGGAATCGTCAAAATGGATATTTTGCGTGTCTATACGTTCTTAGGCACTTATCCACGTGTGGTCGAGTCGAAAAAAAAAATCAACATTCATTCGGGAGTGAGCAAAATGGAAATTAAGGTCGATCTTTGAGTGAAAATTTTTTCTCGAATACAATACTTCCTTTTTTGTAAAAGGAAGTAAAAATAGAATGCTTAAAGCAATTTTTTAAAATTCCCGCGCTCATGGTTCTTTAATTTTCTAAAGGCTCCCTTAAGCTTTGTAGTGGGTGAAAGGCTCTAAAATTATAGTTCTGATTGCCTAAGAGGTAGGCCTGTGCAAATTATTTAATCCTCAATTGGTTGAATATAGGAAAAAAGAAAAAATTTATAAGCGCTTTTTGGCGTTTTCGCCTCACTGTGTTCCGTAAGCTGAAATGAAGATAACATTTTAAAAGCATCCAGTATCCAGCTCACAACATCCAGCATCCAGCTCCTGGGATTAATTTGGATTTCGACTTTTTGAATTCAAATTATGTTTTTTTGCAAATCACAAATTGCGAAGAACACAATTTGAATACAAGACGTCAAAATTCAAAAGAATACCTGGGGCGGGATGTTATGCGCTGGATGCTATTTTTGCCGACAGAAGAGTGAAAAGTTGAGTCTGGTGTAAATAAAGTCGATTCCGGGGGACATGCTCAAGAAGGTCTGCGGGTCAGTAGAATTTACATTATAAGTATAGAAAAATAAAATAAAATGAGAAGAACATCATTTACGGTCAAGTTAAAATAATAAACAATCGTGATTGATCAAAAATACTTTACCATGCTATTGATTTAGATTATTCAAATCTGCGTTATGTAACTCTTTAAAATAAATTACCGATCTTATACAATCTTTTATGTTTCGCTCATTTTTACTTCCTTTTACAAAAAAGGAAGTATTGTATTCGCGAAAAAATTTTCACTCAAAAATCGACCTTAATTTCCATTTTACTCACCCCCGAATGAATATTGATTTTTTTTTCCGACTCGCCCACTCGTGGATAAGTGCCTAAAAACGTATAGACACGCGGAATATCCATAATGACGATTCCCGAGTTAATTACAACGAATTTTCTCGTGACGTCTGTAAATGCATATGTATGTCGCATAACTGAAGAACGGAATGTCCTAGAAAGTTGAAATGTGGTACGTAGACTACTAGTGGGGTCTAGTTGTGCACCTCCCCTTTTGGTTGCGTTCGTGTGTTTCTAAAGGGGTCTTTTGCCCCTTTTTGGGGGGGAAATCATTGTTAATTTCGATATAAACTCAAGTGGTGTTATAATTTGGCGGACACTTGGCGATATATCGCCAGTCTTTTGGTCGCCAACTTTTATCACCAACTTGGCGACAAATTTGGCAATTTTTTTCTTTTTTTTTAATCTGTTTCAATTCGGCCACTGTTGGTGACATTTAAAGAGCTATTGAATCACATCAAAATTGCCAGTAATGGGGAAATGACATTAAATTGGAGTAAAAGGAAGTCATGTGATGCACACATCAGCTCGTTTAAAATAGTGGCTCATCTAAAAAAAAAAAAAGTTTTTACTAATATTAACTGAGTTATACTGAAATATTACGATATGCTCAAAACATTTAAAGTATGTTGTGGATATTGTTTGGGTTTTGCAGTCAAAATTAACACTGTTTAATTAAAATAAGCACTTTTCTTTAAAGTTCGGACATTTTAACGCTGCGTTACTATTTATCATACCAATTACATGCCACCACACACCAGTTACATCAACTTAATTTGAGACAAGAAAGATAATTAAATTCATATTTTGAATCAATAATTACATGCTTTTTTTAAAAATAAAAAAAAATCTTGATGTGCTAACTAACTAATTGACACTAACGAGAGTTATAGTGTTCCCAAAATTCTACAGTAATCCCTGGGCTATGGAAGACAAATTGAGTGTTTACTACGTGAGCCATTTCTTTTGAATAGAGAAATAATAAGTTTGAAGTGTGCCCGAAGAACCTATTCAATGTTTAAGATACCTAATAAGTACAAGACTGAAAACGAAATACGACTCTTTTCTTCGGGATGTGCTATTGAATGTTTGATGAATTGACGCAACATTCCACAAAAATCTCAGCTTGCATATAAATTCTTGAATCGTTTGTACGTTCGTGTTTTTGAAAAGAGCTGCCTAAGGAGCTAAAATATTCCTCTCTGGAATGTTTTTTCTTCAGAGACATCGACTCGCTAGAACCATCAAAGCGGAACTTTCGAAATTTGTTTTTCTGCCTTAACTTATGATTTTGTCTCAAAATAGATTCTTTTTCCAGAGCAATGAATATTTTTCGTATTTGAATTGAATTTTTACCTGAAAACTATAAATGGTAAAAAATCACCAGTTTATTGAAAAGAATTTCCTTTATTTTAACTGGGTTCACCTCTTCAAAGAGTATTCAAATGACCGCTTAAGTGATAGAAACGCATTTTATCATTCATGTTCAATTTAATTAGGCATTTGAAAATACAGCGCCATCACATGCATAGCTGAACAGATAGTAGAGATGATGTGAAAAATGAGGGAGAAAATAGCTTTGTCTTTTTCTTGACGCTATACCTTTTTTTAGAACACTTTGAATCACATTTTGCAGAATAGTTTTTAAATCACTTCTGAGAACTCTTATTTTATTCAACGCATTTATTTATCTCTTTTGGGAATGCACCTGAGAACATTTTTAACACTGTGACATGCCCTTTCTTTTAGAACACTTTGAGACACACTTTTAGTGATACTTTTTACAGCCCTTAAAGAACACTCCTTTGGTTATAACAGTACTTTTTGGCGTTAGTTTTACAGCAATCTCGCGGTGCAGCTGTCAACCGCCGCCGGGAAACTAAGTCTTTGAGCAGGGAAGATCATTCTTTTTGATATCCCCCGCTACACCAACCGACACGATTCATTGCAATAAAATTTCTTGTAGGATCTTATTGGCAGATTTTATTGACTAGGAGTTAAAGAAAGTTGTTGAAATTATATTTGTACGAAAGAAAGCGGTAATTTTACAAATGCGCCCAAATGAGGCAGTGAGAAGCTTTTCATCCAAAAGCTCACTCTTCTTTGCATTGAAAAAGGTGTTCCTTGTAACACCAAAACAAGTGTCTGCAGTAATTTGCTATTTTTGTGCTTTTTTAAATTGATTCATTTCTTTGTGTTTTCAAATTAGTTTTTATTTTCAGGTTTCGGTTAAAGGATACTCTTAAAATAATGATTTCTCCGAAAGTATTTCGCAATATAACATTTACCAGTAGAAACTTCTACACAATTTTGGCGCATAATATTTTCCACTTACGTACTAAAAGTTTTCTAAAAATACTACGTAATATTGTCTTAGAAAACCATTTCTTAATAGAGCTGAGGGGGACGAGAGTTGAGTTTTTTCATTTTCTTTTTCTGGGAAATGGATTTATGATAATATTAAAAAGCATTCAAGTTTCTTTAAAGGACGTCCGTAATGCATTAAAAATGACAACGTACGTAATAAAGTATGATAATATCTAGTGTCATTGAGTTTTGAGATCGTTTTCTGAGCTCTGTTTACGAGATGTAGTACTAAAACTGTTTGATTAAACTTATACAATAGAAAAAAGAAAAACAGCTTAATAAAGCGAACTTTGAAGCTGAAATATTTTTACTAGGAAAGATGAAATTAATAAAACGTTTTCTTCTTCAATCCCGTATCTACGATGCGAGTAATAAAAATATGAAATTTCTCTTTATAAGTGACTACAGATGCTAATAAAAATATAAATTTATTTGAGACGCGTGCCTTACAGAACTATTACAGTTTCTACTGAGTATCACGAAGCAGAAAAATGAAAGCTGATTCGTCTCAATTAGTTCTTTAGCAATAGCATTCTAATTCCTTTATGTAGATGCTGCGTAAAGAGAAAAGAAAAGAAAAAACGTTAAACCCATTGAGTTA
This sequence comes from Uloborus diversus, assembly GCF_026930045.1. Classification (NCBI taxonomy): domain Eukaryota; kingdom Metazoa; phylum Arthropoda; class Arachnida; order Araneae; family Uloboridae; genus Uloborus; species Uloborus diversus. The sequence continues at coordinate 128,338,125 of NC_072740.1, forward strand.
ATGTGGTACTGTAAATTTTAACGAGTTTGAAAAAGGACTTTCTTAATCATTTCATTCAGTATCATAATAGTTTGAGTAACTGACTATAAAAATTCAATGCTCATATTCTAATTTTTTGTATTATATATATATATATACAATATATATATATATATATATATATATATATATATATATATATATATATATATATATATATATATATATATATATATACATTTTATATATATATATATATATATATATATACATTTTATATATATATATATATATATATATATATATATATATATATATATATATATAAACACTTAAGCGTGGTGCAAAATGAGCCTTTATTTGTTTCTCTCCGATGGCAACGATCAGCTTATTTACAAATCTCGTTCAAGCAGCTAGGCATTGGTCAACACGTTTTTTTTTTTTTTTTTTTTTTGCTCGAGTAGGGTTTGATTTTAACACATTTATTTGTATTTGTATTTTAGAATGAGTGTTTTAAGAGAAACTAAATATAAGCGGTGCAGAATGAGCCTTTGTTTCTTTCCATCAGCAACGATCAGCGTATTTACGAATCTCGATCAAGTGTCTAGGCGTCCGTCGTCATTCGGCTAATTCGTTGTCTATGTTCTTTGCTCACTCGCTTCTAGCGTTTGATTTTCACATATTTATTAGGATTTGGATTTTAGAATGAGTGTTTTAAGAGCATTTGAATGTAATTTACGAAGAAGAGAGCAGCGGGCTCTGTAGGGAGTTTGTAGATGAAAGATCTGAACGCTTATCGGTCAGAAATGCTGCCGATAGACTTAGGCACACTAATGCACGCTGTGAACTACAAATTGCAAATAGAGTGAATTCTCAAATAGAAATAGGTGGTTTCGGACACAATTGCGGAGTCATGACTGAAGTTTGATTTTATTATACACTTTACTGGAGAACATAGTTGAACTCCAGTAATAAATACACAAAATGATGTCACGGTGGTAAGGTACGTTTTTGGATGTAATTTTAGAACAAAAATGTTCCCTTCCACACTTCTCTCAAAAATAAAAAAAAAGATGGAGTTGTGCAGGGAGTGATAGCCTCCTAGGATACATTTTTGTTATTAAAAGACAAAGATTTTTTTTTTGTAAGAATTTCAATTATTAATTGAAATCTACTTAGTTTTTACCCAGTATTACATTATTCAGTTAATTAATATTAGGCATATTTTGATTTCTAACATTTACTGCAATTTATCAAGTGCATGCGGACAGAATGACTGGAGTAAAGTGAAATAGTTTATTTAATAGTTCAACGAATAGATACCTGAAATAATGTACGTATTAAGTAATTATTCTATTTTTATTCCTTTAGTTATTCATTCGCGTATTTTCATTCAGTTATTTTATATACTATTATACATACACTCTATTTCATTCACTCGTTTATTTTCTCGTTACTTTATTTATTCATTACTTCGTTTATAGTTTCATTTATTCATTCTCAATTATTTATTCGTTAATTTGAAGAAAACATTTTAATGATAAAATAGAAAATGTTCCGTTTGGAAGAAAAAAATTTATCACTCTGCCATATGCATAGGACAAAATGACCATTTTTCGTTTAAAGGTACAAATTTACTGCCACAAATGCAAAAAAAAACGTTTTAATACAAGTTTTATCATAAAGTGCATTGTTCTTCCTTCATGCACTGCAATTTTCAAAATAAATTTACGATTCGTCAGTTTTGACTCAAGGTGAAATAATTTGAAGAGTGAACATTTTACTTTCTTTACAATGCAAACACATTTTTTGACTAATTCATTTATTCCCTTTTAATAAATCTAATTAGTTTTACAAATAACGAGTCCTTTGACAGGGGTTTGAATTAAAAAATCTGGGTCATTCTCCAGAAAATGGTGCAAATAATACTAAAGTCTTTGGAATTCCTTAAAAACAATTACAACAATTACCACAAATTAGTTAAATATATTTTTTGACTCTCCGTTTAAATTGTGTGTAGTCAAGTATCGTCAGCAATTTGTAATTTAGTCATTTATAAAAGGTTCAGAATTTTTTTTTGCTTTGGAACAAGGAGAATATTACGTGTGCCTCAGCTTCAAATCGATAAGAGTTAAGGGGATGCTAGTACCGAAAAAATGTGAAATTTTCATTAAATTGTCGATTTTTAAATTTTAGTCTTAAAATGATCCTTCGACTGTTTTCTTTGTATGTTCTAAATCTTATTCTGAAATATTAAAAGGGAAAAAAGTTATAACCGACTTCGTAACATCATGTCTGCTGTGATCCCTTTAAATTTCCTCCGGTAGTTCACATTCATTGAAAACTTTAAATGCGTTTTTCTCAGTTTCTAATTTTTACATGTTTTGGTGTATTTAAAGTGCAAAGGCTTTTTTTGTATTTAAGATAGCAATTTGAAATTTTTTGCACATGTTTATAGGTATTTGCCTCACATAATTGGGTATTTTTGAAACTCTAAGTGAAACAGTTTTTTTTTTTTTAAATCAAACTTTAAAATAAGAGATTTTTACCAATTTTTTAGACATACTGTATAAAAAAAATCATAAATATTTTTCTATAGCTCTGATATTTCAAAAAATACCTAGTTTTATGTAAAAGTGTTTGAATAGTGTTTTAAAAAAAGAATGGATTCGATACGACAAAAATTGTATAAGAAGATAAATAGCTTTTTAAAAAAAATTTCAAAAATTTAAAAATTTTAAATTTTATATTAAATAATGAATTAACACGGCTTTTTTTGCTAAATTGTTTTATTGTATTAAATCATAAACATAAAATCGTAAAAAGTTTTGAGATAAAATGAATATAAAATTTTTTTTGATGTTTGGTACCGCGTCCCATTAAAACATGATTTAATATTGCGCCGAAATTCAACAATAATATAAATTGTTAGTGCTGAACTAGCTTTTTTTATACAGTTGATATGAACCATTTTATTAAAGTTGTAATAGTGAGAAGAAAGTTTTTCTAATGAAATTGTAGACAAAATTACACTTTTTTAGAATCATTTCATTTTCTTCTTGTATTGTAATCGTAACTTTTCTATATGATTAGAATGGTTTTTTAAAGGCTTAGTTATCCACTCTGCTTTTTGTCCACGGTTACTTGGTCAAATATTTATCAACTCCTTCAGAAAATACTTATTTGTTTACCATAATCATTGATACTTGAGTGTACAAATAAATGTTAAGTAAATAAAAAAGTATGGTTAGTAAGTGAAAATTGTTGAATTTGATGAACATAGCTAAAAATGTCGGACACGATTCGTACTATTTCGTGAGCATGACCGATCCGTTTCTCGATTCTATTCGTTTATTCATTGAGTCAAAAATTCATCTTAAAGCTAAGGATTAATTGGAATGTTCAATTTCTGTTGGAAGGAGGAATGTGTTAATGATATATAGACAAGTAAGATTAACGAACTGGACTGAAGCCCTAACACAAAATCGACCCATTTTAAAGAGCTCAAGCATCCCAAACTGAAATACTGATCGTGGTAGAATGAGAGCGGAATAAGTCATACTAACATAGTTTCGAGTCATAGAAGATTAAAAACCTCTAGAAACAAATCAGGACTGCTTACATTTTATGAAAGATTTGTATTTAAAGTTAGGCAGATAAATATAGGGTAAAGTGAAATAGGTGAGCAAAGCTAAAATGTCTTGCAAAGTCTGTATCGCCACCTATCTATCAATATTTGAACTTTGTTATTTAACATATAATTGATTCCTGTCAAAAAAAAAAAAAACCTCTAATGATCAAAGTATGTAATCAGATAAGTCATTTTCAAAATTCTTATCATAAACGACGTCAATTTTGTTGAAATATGGAGTGACTAAGGTACAAAATATACGGTATTTATTCCATGCGGAATAATTCCGTATACATAGTGTGATATTTTGTGGTTTATCAAATGTAGTTTAGTTATTAATAAAATGATTAAAGTTTCGTTTTTAATACTTAAAGTATCAACTGTGTATTACTGTGGTCCAATGAAATATTTTTTAAATTAATGTTAGGCCTGTTTTGATTTTAAATGTTTGATACTTTTTTCAGTGCATGTAAGGCATCATTTCACTTATTATTCATTTATTTATCAAATCATTTACATATTCACGCATTAATTTATTCATTTGCATTCCATTATTTATTCAATCACTCATTTATTCATTCATTCATTTACTTAAATTTCTATTCATTCACTATTGACTCAATGGGAAAACATCCATGCTATTTTCATTTCGTAAAAATTTTGACTAATGCCACTATATTCTAATCCGTCCATTTATTGTAACGTGACCCCAATATGAACGGTTAATTTAATCCCACCTCAACGTGCGCTAGGAAGAGAGCCTTTCTTGAAGAAAATATGCCACCGTCATTCTTACTTGAACACACTTACACACAACATATATATATATATATATATATATATATAATACGCAGTTGGTGCTTTTATAGAGTAGCTAAAGGGGAACAACTTAATTTTTGAAACTCTTGATTTATGCCACTGTCATTCTAACCCGTTCGTTTATTCTAATGTGACCCCAATATGAGCAATTAATTTAACCCTACCTTAAGTTTACTAAACGTGCGCTGGGAAGAAGGCGCCTTTCTTGAAGAAAAGAGTCGAAAAGAGACCTTACAATCCATTTCTTACAAGAGTCGAATCGATATTTCGATTTCACTGCACTAGTCGTGGCTTTCCAGTCGAATAATAAATCTTCGTGCATAAATTGGTGTTTCATTACCATACATTAGTTTTATTGAAATGCTTTCTTTGACGAAACGGATTGTTTTTAGCGTCGAATTTTATTGATCTCGAAATTTCTCCCCCTTAACGAGATGGCTGAGCAACACTTTCATTTAGTTCATCTATCGGATTTAATACCGTCAGCAATCATCTTAAGTCGTCTCAGAGCATCAGCTGCTTCTTATTTTCGAGATCTTTTCATCTTATCGGAATTTTCGCGTATGATTTAAATAAATCTTGACGCCACTATTGCGTAAGAAAAAGAACCTTCTTTTCATCAATAAATTTATTGGGTGGGAAAAGTTTGATTTTTTGAGCATTTACGGTTGATCATTGCTTTCTCTATACCGTGGCTGGCATTCGCTCATTTGATTCACTGAGTAATTGATAGAAAGTGAATCACATGAACCATTGCCTTGCGGGCTGAATGAGATTCATTAAAGCCAAGTTACTGAGAAAAGAAATCGCGTCTCCGGCAATAAATATTATTTTAAAAACCTGTAAATAAAGAACAAGTTGTCAAAAGAAAAAAAAATCTTTGCAATTTGTGCTTTATTTGACATCCTGATGATTTGAAGTTAGAACGCGTAATATTCTTATTTTTATTTAAAACAAAATTACTTTTGAATACTTTACAAATGACTTATATACAAATCAGTGATAAGTGATTGCACACAGTTAAATGAAGAATTAATATAAAATACAATTAATTCATGTTATTAAATCGAATTGATTTAGAAAATTTCCCCAAAGTCACACAATTTGTATCTTTTTGCCAGAATGACTCATAACTTTTAATGTATTGAGATGATATCTAGTATGAATGAAAAATCTAAAAGGATAGTAAGGTCAAAATAGTAAATTAAACTTGACTTTGATGGACAATTATGCATTTGTCATTGCAAAGCAATTTTTTTAACAACTGATAATTGAACTGGCTGATATTTGTTTTAAGTACTGATACGGTTGTTTTAAGTACTGCTCGTTCTTGTTCATGGAATCACATTTTGCTGCAATAGTTTTGCATCAAAATGTACTCTCATGAACTAGACGACATTATATTACGACATTATTTAAAACATTCAGAGCTTAGAGTATAGTTCGACTTAATTGGCATTTCCTTGCCAACATCTATTATGTTCAGAGCTAAAATGGATGAACTTGAAATGTACTTGATCCACTTCAGCTCTGAATGGCTCACTTAATAAGCTACAGTCCTTGTTAATAAAAGAAAAAACAGCATAGTAAAAAGTAAACTAACAGCAGTTAAGATTGTTCCGCCTATTGTTGCGACTGGTAAGTTAAAAATATTTCCAAGCTTCATTAAATAAATCAGCTAAGGAATACTACCGTCAAAGAAAAATGTTATCTCGACTTGTAAAAATGTAGTTCCACTTCAGAAATTTTAAGATTCGACATAGGTTGACCTACACTCATCGAATTTCCTCATAAGATAAAAACGAAATTGCCGGAAAAAAATATTACGAACACTATGATATAGCACTTTAAAAAAATATATATATAGGTGAGGTTACCAGTATTAATGGGTGTAACGTTACACGAATTCTGAAGTGTGTAGCATCATTGTTTTAAAAACTCAAATTGTTGGAGGAACCTTGCACTATGGTTTCAGAAGAATTCAAAATGCATACCTAAAGATCAGAATCGGTGCAGAGCAGGTAAACTCTTATTAGCGGAAATGTAGACCGACCTTGGTAGCCGAGCGATAAAAGCTCTTGCTTTGGGAATCTGTGAAATTCGCGTTTTGGGATCGAACCTGACTCAGGTCATTTCCTCTCTTAGTGCAATAAAAATGTCTTGTTTGTATATTAAAATAAATATTGTATATTAAAATATTTGGTGTATATTGGTTGTTAGAAAGCATGAACTTGATAAATCGTTCAAGAAATTCAGATGAATGCTTAATTTTTGGCGATGTGTAACCTTTCAAGACTTTTCTCTGGGGGGGGGGGGGGTAAGCATACAGAAAATTCTGGTGTACCCTTGCGTAGAAATGTGTGTGACGTTACGCCATAGTTACATTACCGTGGTGTAACCTTCCACACGCGATGTGCAATTTTACAACAGTTATATCAGTTAAGTTACTCCAGAGTAGTGAAGGCAGCTAAGCTGCCACCGGTTTTCTGGGGGGAGTAAGGTTACACAATTTTTTTTTTACAGTGAGGGTAAGCAAAAGTGGTTCAATCTTTAGGCTGTTACAATTTGAAGTTCCAATAATTGAGTCATTCTGAAGATTTTCTGCAATTGTCTTCATATTTTTCATGAATCTGCAAATTTTCTGCAGATTTTTTGAATTGGAAGTAGATCTTAATTTCCAGCAAATGACTCTTCTTTGGATCAGAACTCGACATTTTCGCAGAAAATGATTATATGATGCCTTTGCAAAAATCTGCAAGAAATATGCAGAGATATGCCAGATTTCTGCAAAGTTTCTTCTTTAATTTGAAGATGCCTGTAGAATTACTCAGTGATTGAAATTTTAATTCGCGACAATCCTATGGTTTGACCACTTTTGCTCAGATAACCTCTTACCATTTTGTTTGTAATATTTTTATTTACATTTTAACTTATAAGGAAAAATTCAATGAAGGTAGGTCAACCAAAGACTGATATCAAAAGCACTGTGCAATTTTCCGTTGAAAATGAAGCTTTCCCTTGCTAATTTTTTTAATTACTTGTGTATCTGTAAATAACGTCAACTTCGTGGCAGAGGTGAGTAAATTAATTATTTTTCGATGCCGATGTCACAGTCCCAAGTGTGAAGTGGCGAAACAAAGAGTCTATATTGAATCCAAACTACGTTAAATAGGAGAATCTCCATTAAATAAAGTAGTAGTAAGAACAGTTAATTATACGAGGTGGTTCAAAAGGTCATATCCAAATGGCATATGTGGATGTGTCAGGTCATGAGGAGTAAAAATTGAAGACCTCAGGGCAATAAAAGGGACAGCTTACTTTTTGAAAATTTTCAACGAATTACAAGAAGTCGGTTTCAAAATTCATTTTTTAAAGATGTCTTATATTTATGTCTTTGTCTTTATATTTAATATGATGTTAGAATTTTCCTCTATGAAACTGTCACTGAAATGTCAATTTCAGTGACATTTTAATAAAATATGATGTTACTTATGCGTCATTAGTTGTTACGTATTGGAGCTACGCCGTTCCTGCTCCAAATACATCTTAATCATTTTTGACTTTTTATTAAAAACTCAAATGATATTTGGTTCTAATAACAAAGCAATGCGAGTCTTGTGATACAAAAGACTTTAGCTTCAAAATAGTTGAAGAAAGTAGTTAACTTTTTCTTTACTTTCTCGTATAAAGAAACCTTTTACGGCTCCTTTCCTTTGATATCTTTCTTATTATTGGTTGGAGATGTCTCGTTCTCCTACATAGTAAAAGATATTTTTCTTTATATATTTAAATCTAATTGATCCAAAGTGAAGCTGTCCCCTTCTTTAATCATATTGGAACTATGGGGTTGGAAACGCAATCCCCTGACAACGCAATTCTTCATTTAATGATTCAATAGAAAAGATAAAAAACAGATTCCAAAGACCTTTTTCCCAAAATTTAATCTAAATCTTAAACATTAATCAAAAAAATTAAATCGAAAACTTATCTATTTATCTTAAGTACAAAATTAAAATGAAAAAGATTTTTACTCATAACAAGTGCCCGAAGTAGGCACCATTACTTGCAATGCATACTTCTTTTCGTCGCCGCCGCATTGGATCCAAACTATTTGCAATTGGCCAGGAGCCTCTCGAACACGTGCCATGAAGTTCATGTTCTTGATATGTGGTGTAACATTTTTCATTCGTATTTAGCCCTTCGATTAAGTTTTTTGAAAAATGAACGTAGGTTTTAATCATTTGGTTTATCTGAACATGACGGTCAAGATGCAATTACGCTATCAAGTTTACATCGCCGTTTCCGACTACGAGTTCCTATGTAAAATTCTTACTCCTTGGGGCACGCCCTCAGATGACTTTTTTCCATGGCAGTTTAAATTACCTCGTAATGTCGGCTGGAGTAAAAAGACAAATGGGGTAAATAGAAAACTCGAATACCCCACTTGTGGTAATTTTTTTAACTAAACTTTTGGTGAGTGAAGACTAGGACACGAATTGGAAGAATGAAAAACATAGCTTTGTTTTCATTTTATCCCAGAGTACAGTATTTATAGGGTAAATGGAAACACCTAAACTGCAAAATGTGAAAATAGGAGACATTGAGAGTTTTGCGTGTTTCCAAGCAATTAAGTGAGTGTTATCATTGTTTGAAGATGACACTGAAACAGTTAAGATAAATAAATATATTTGTGCGGAAAAGTAGAATAAGAAACAATAACGTCAAAAAGCAAAGATTGCAGATTACTGCAAACACGTGTTTCGGCATTACAGGGAACGCCTTTTTTCAATGCAAAAGAAATGAGCTTATGGATGAATAGACATCTGACAAAAACTTTGAAAAGCTATAGATGAAAAGACATCCGACTTTTGTTTATCCTCTTTTTATTCATAAACTCTTTTCTTTTGTATTGAAAAAGGCGTTCCCTGTAACGCCGAAATACGTGTCTTCAGTAATCTGAAATTTGTGTATTTTGACGTTGTTATTTCTTATTCTACTGAAACTTATTTTTCGAAGTTTAGTGATGGTACATTTTCCTCCACAGCAGTTCTACAAAGATGTAAAGTAAATGGTTTAAGCAAGTTTTACTTGACATGTGTAAGGATATTAAAAACATTTAGTTATGAATGTCACCTTGTCACCTTCCCAGCTGTTTTTAATATGCAATTTAGGTGTTTCCATTTACCCCATAAATACTGTACTCTGGGATAAACGGAAACAAATCTATATTTTTTATTCTTCCATTTTTTTGGAGGATTACATTTTAATGTAAATGACACCAGTGTATTTCACAGGAATTCAGCGCAAAATTAAATTTTTTATATTACTTTTCCTTTAAAATGATGTCAGATTACATTTGAACGATTCTCAGCGACTCATGGACCACATTTTAATTGTCGTTGGTGTAGCTTCTAAGTTGATCGAGCATATTACTTTTATCTATCTACATCAACCTAGTGGGGAAATAAACGGGGTGTTTCCATTTATCCCCTAGTCTCTGGTGTGAAAGGAAACACGATTTCATTCATCAACAGTCAGTTTTAATACACCAGCGAGAGGTCTGCAAATATGGTGTTGGTCAGCCACGAAAAAGTAAAGATAGAAGCTAGGGGAAAAGTTACAAATTGGGTACTTTGAACAAAGCGGTAACTATGTAACTAAATGTTACATGAAATCATATTTAAATCTATAAAACAATTATATAACTACTACCAATTTCGTCTATCAAACTGTCGTATCATTTAAGCCATTGAACTCTTGCTTATATGTTCAATTAATGAGCGGCCAGAATATATTACTTTGATTTTTAAATAAAAATGTTGGTTCATTTCATTTTAAGTTTTTTTCCCCATTAGTATAGTTTGAATAAAATATACAGGAGGAGTATTGAGAGCTTTTTTATCTGAAGATAAATGTGTGTAAATGCTATACGTTAGATGCATATCACTTTCTTGACAATTTATGTATAAATAGTTTAAGCAGAAAATGTATGCCATTCCATTAATAAAATAAAAAGTTTAGCAACTCAATAGTAAGGTAAAAATTGACTGTAAAAAGTTAGGCGTAAATACTAAACCACTGTAACATATAACTTTCTTGAGTATTTAAGAACAAAAAGTTAAAGAAACGAAACATATTTTTCTCTTATTACAATAAACATTTGTGCAACTCTATAGAAAGATAAAAATTCACCGTAAAATGTTAGATGAAAAACGAAACCTCTGTAAAAACAAGCATTGTCGATATATTCATGCATTAGTTTTGGTCGATCATTAATTTGAAGTTGGTACCAATAGTAAGTATTTACCTGGAGCATTCCCAATACTTAGGCATCTGAAATACGTTAACAATGTGATTTTTAATATTTCGAGAAATTTTAAATCTTTTGGTGATAGAGCATTAAAAAAATCAAATTTGCCTAAATCTGCCGAAGAGCTTTGATTTTATCAAAATTGAACAAAATCTCAAACAAACCAAAACTCATTTGGGAATGATATCAATGATGTACTAATGATAGTTAATAAGCATAACTCCAAAAAAAAAAAGAAACGTTAAGTATTCGAGGAATCTTAAACGTATTTATGAGGGCTATAAAAAAAGGAACTGATGCTACCTGCTATTTGTCTCGATAAAATATTTTTCCTCTCGTAATTCATTCATTAATTACCAAACTTTTACTTGCCAGAATCTTCTTACTCTGAAGCCAGTGAAGAAGAGCCGCTTCATTAACAATGAATGGAACTGAAAGCGGGAAAAAAACGAACCCTCTCCCAAAGTGAAGTTTTCTTTTTTAGTTGCTGCATACAATTTAGGACGTCTGACAGGAGATAGGATTTTCTCAAAACGTGATATTTTAATCAGTGGGAAATATGTATTAGATTCGAGCTCTTTTATTGACTTAAATGAGAAAAAAAATGTTCAGACGGATATTTCCAGTTCGGTTCTTTGACCGAGTGGGATATTTTCAAGCATATATTTGCACTTTTTTACCGAAATTTTAAACATTGGATTTTAATTGTGAAATATTCGCATACAAGGAAAAATTATGCATGGTAATCTAAAGTATCAGCTACCTAAAAAAATTGTACTTGAAAAAGGATAATTTGTACGTGTTGCGGGCATTTTGACTGTAACACGTAAAAATCATTATTTTTTAACCCAAGAAAACTTTTTAGAAAGTTGATACTTAATATTATGATACAAATTAGTTCTTTATATTTGAATCTATAATAATAATAAAGCTGAAAGTCTCTCTGTCCGGAGGATGTCTGTAGGATGTCTGGATCTCTGTGACGCGCATAGCGCCTAGATCGTTCGTCCGATTTTCATGAAATTTGGCACAAAGTTAGTTTGTAGCATGGGGGTGTGCACCTCGAAGCGATTTTTCGAAAATTCGATGTGGTTCTTTGTCTATTACAATTTTAAGAACAAAATTATCATAAGATGGACGAGTAAATTACGAAATTATCATAACGTGGAACCGTAACATGGACACAAGCCAATTGGCGAGATACGAAATTATCATAACGTGGAACCATAACATGGGTACAAGCCAATTGGCGAGAAAATTCACCATACATTATTTGTATATATACAGGCGAACCAAAAGACCTTTTAATTTTTTCTATTACGGGCAAAGTCGTGCGGGTACCACTAGCATATCATAATTACTAGTCGAAGTTTAAAATACTGGGAATAAAGTGAAAATTTTGCTTAATAATGTTTTATTTGTGCAAATGGATTGAGCATAAGACAATCAATTAAATGACGGTAGGTAATACATTTTTATGAGATGTTTGAATTCAAAATAAATTTTTGAAGCAAAAAGGGTCAGGAAAAATTAAATTAGTTGAGAACAAATTGAAATGGAGTGAGCTGTAATTACACTAATTTGATACTTAAAGGGTGCCTTAGTTAGCCGTTTCCAAGTTTTAAGTAGGATGAGCCAAGGTGGACTCGGAATCATGTGAAATGCTAGGTCGGAAATGCTGCTTTGACGCTGTAGATGGCGTTGCACTTACATTCCAAATAGAGATCCTGTATACGGAGAGATTGGACAACGGCGCGCCGCTGTCCGCCATGTTTAGTCCAAATGTTGTTCAGCTCGAAATACTGTGCTGTGTGAATTTCTAGCTTTTCCACGTAATATCGGGCATGAAATCTTCAAAGAATAGACTGATTTTTCTTCTCCTCGTATTTTTATTAAACAGAGTGAGTTCCAAGTCTGGCAATCCGGCGCCAGTTGTTTCATATCGTCATAGCGCTTACAAATAAAATTTTTCTCAAAAACTTGTTCATAAAGATAGAAAACAAACAGATATTTGTGATATGCACATATCTCTTCATGATATCGTAACTCGCTTCTAATTTTTTCGATACAATGTACAGTGATATTTGAGGTAGAAGATGCATTACGGTCTACGGGGAGTGAGCCTCTTTGGACATACGATGGCCGCCGTTCCGAAGTTGTCCAATCTCTCCGTATACAGGATCTCTAATTCCAAACACTCAGAATTGTGATATTTGAGGTAGAAGATGCATTACGGTATACGGGGAGTGAGCATCTTTGGACATACGATGGCCGCCGTTCCGAAGTTGTCCAATCTCTCCGTATACAGGATCTCTAATTCCAAACACTCAGAATTGTGATATTTGAGGTAGAAGATGCATTACGGTCTACGGGGAGTGAGCATCTTTGGACATACGATGGCAGCCGTTCCGAAGTTGTCCAATCTCTCCGTATACAGGATCTCTAATTCCAAACACTCAGAATTGTGATATTTGAGGTAGAAGATGCATTACGGTCTACGGGGAGTGAGCATCTTTGGACATACGATGGCCGCCGTTCCGAAGTTGTCCAATCTCTCCGTATACAGGATCTCTAATTCCAAACACTCAGAATTGTGATATTTGAGGTAGAAGATGCATTACGGTATACGGGGAGTGAGCATCTTTGGACATACGATGGCCGCCGTTCCGAAGTTGTCCAATCTCTCCGTATACAGGATCTCTAATTCCAAACACTCAGAATTGTGATATTTGAGGTAGAAGATGCATTACGGTCTACGGGGAGTGAGCCTCTTTGGACATACGATGGCCGCCGTTCCGAAGTTGTCCAATCTCTCCGTATACAGGATCTCTAATTCCAAACACTCAGAATTGTGATATTTGAGGTAGAAGATGCATTACGGTCTACGGGGAGTGAGCATCTTTGGACATACGATGGCCGCCGTTCCGAAGTTGTCCAATCTCTCCGTATACAGGATCTCTAATTCCAAACACTCAGAATTGTGATATTTGAGGTAGAAGATACATTACGGTCTACGGGGAGTGAGCATCTTTGGACATACGATGGCCGCCGTTCCGAAGTTGTCCAATCTCTCCGTATACAGGATCTCTAATTCCAAACACTCAGAATTGTGATATTTGAGGTAGAAGATGCATTACGGTGTACGGGGAGTGAGCATCTTTGGACATACGATGGCCGCCGTTCCGAAGTTGTCCAATCTCTCCGTATACAGGATCTCTAATTCCAAACACTCAGAATTGTGATATTTGAGGTAGAAGATGCATTACGGTGTACGGGGAGTGAGCATCTTTGGACATACGATGGCCGCCGTTCCGAAGTTGTCCAATCTCTCCGTATACAGGATCTCTAATTCCAAACACTCAGAATTGTGATATTTGAGGTAGAAGATACATTACGGTCTACGGGGAGTGAGCATCTTTGGACATACGATGGCCGCCGTTCCGAAGTTGTCCAATCTCTCCGTATACAGGATCTCTAATTCCAAACACTCAGAATTGTGATATTTGAGGTAGAAGATGCATTACGGTCTACGGGGAGTGAGCATCTTTGGACATACGATGGCCGTCGTTCCGAAGTTGTCCAATCTCTCCGTATACAGGATCTCTAATTCCAAACACTCAGAATTGTGATATTTGAGGTAAAAGATGCATTACGGTGTACGGGGAGTGAGCATCTTTGGACATACGATGGCCGCCGTTCCGAAGTTGTCCAATCTCTCCGTATACAGGATCTCTAATTCCAAACACTCAGAATTGATGTCAGTGGATGAAATTTCGAACGCAAAGTTGGTCCCGTGTTTCCTTTGGTCTAGTAAATTTGATTGAAACGAAAACTGACTTGCGTCTTTTTATTTCTACTTTTTCGGCGAACATCACAGCGTCAGGAAAGCGTTTCCCACCCTGCATTGCTACATGGTCAGAGTCATCGATTCAGTTTATAGTGCTGCTCTGGTAATTTGACCTCCGACATTGACAATGTCGGAGGTCTCTTTTTTTGGGGGGTAATAAGAAAGGGTAATCGGCACGAATTTAAGTTGGAATACTTTTGCAAGACGACTACAAAAGTAAACGAATTCAATTCAACGCCAACTACTCTTCCTAGTTATACGAAAAGGAACATTGTCAATATCGGAGATCAACTTACTAGAGCAACACTACACCTCGGGGTTTATTATGTTTCGAAAGCAATCCCTAAAGTTTATTTGAAATTCCAAGAAATCTATGGATCATTAATATGCGAAAATACTGAAATATTTATCTAGCACAATATCACAAATCAATGCATGTGTTCTTTTATTATAAAAATGAACTTATTCTAAAGTTGTTATTCACAGCTGCAAAACTGTTACGATAGGTCATTCATTTTCTCACTTGATTTTTGGTACAGATACGATCTATGGATTCATTCATTTGTTCTCTGATGTTAGTATGAGTGTTAGGTTTTTACGATTAAAATAAAATGCCAAGTTTCAGTTTTAGAGTGCAAAATATCAACAATCTTAAGCACTTAGACATACAATGAAGCGTAATATGAGGCTGAGAGAAGCAATGTGATGTAAGTAGACATTTTCCAATTTTGAGTGAAACACGTGAAAAGTTCAAACCCTAGGTAAACTTTAATTTAAAAGTTTTTGAAAAATTATTTTATAGCAGCACCAACCGGTAGGACCACAATTTCAAAATTTTCCAGTGGCGGAAGAAGGTCAAAGGGTATATACTCAATTTATATTATATCAAAAACTAACAAAAGCAACTCCCAAAATATTTTTAAATTATGGCATTAATTTCGTAAAGCCAGGGCGGATATAGATCCTCTTTACCCCCTTAAATGACGGGACTGCTTAACAGGGTTATTAGTAACATCGCTCGCACTAAAACAGATGAGAGTTGCGCTAACTATTAGTACTAATTATCTCCAAATTTCTTAATTTTGGTACTTAAACCACTTTGCTTCTGCGTCTTTCATAGATACTTTTCTTCTTGTTTCTTTAATATCTTTCAAACAGCAAATGGACTCTTTATTTCTGCAACGTTTAAGGAAGATTTGATTTTTTTTCTAGTTAAAATACTGCACTCTATGAGAGGGGAGAATGTTCCCTAGTTCATGTTTTTTTGTTCACAAGTGGCGCCAGATTTTAAAAACGCTGCAGTAACTTGTGGGAGAACGCAACTTTAGGAAAGAGAGTTAAATCTCAGTTACAATATCTTAAAGGACAACCATCGAAAAGCAGTCACTGAAATTCCTTAGTGGTACTTGCCGCTGCTTTGAAATTTTGATTTCATTCCCTGCACGAGTTGCAGCAACTGGGGAGAAATGCAAACGTTTGCAAATATTATGCTAACGATTCCTTTTCAAAGTCGGCTGTTTCGAAAATGGACGAAGAATTTAAATCATAAACGCAATCCTACATATTCTAAGTCATAAAGTCACAGTCATGATATTTTTAAGCATTATATGCAATGTTGAAGATTCAGACAAATTAAAACATACTAGATGACCCGGGCGGAATGTCCATCTTAAAATAACGGGTTTTTTTCTGGTTTCAATGCAACAACACAACACAGTGGTTTAGATTCTTGTCCCGAATGAGTTAAGAATATATTCATGGAAATTTGGATCAGAATTCTTCTGAAAAAAAAATCCATAACGATATTTTTCGTCTTGTGGACAATCGAATTCACTACCTATCCATTACGCTCTAACCAAATCCAATCCCTTACACGACGCTCTAACCAAATCCAATCCCTTACACGACGCTCTAACCAAATCCAATGAATGAACCCCCAGCCAATCGATCTGCATTTTGGGATGCTATGCATTGAAGCAATGCGTAATAAAACACAGAATAAATCGGTTCCAAAATTTCAATTGTGTCATTTTTTGGCCGAAAGCGGTGAAAAAAATCTTGAAAATGATGCCTTACTTATGAGGTTTGATATTGAACTAGTTATGGCGCTCCCAAACCCTTCCTCTGAGAAATGCTATTTATGAAAATACCGCGATTTGCCATGTTAAAATAAACGTTTTCTTTTCTGATTTGAATGTAGCAGAACTGTTGTTCAGAATCCTGCAATGAGTTTTGGATCTGAATTCTCAGAAAATCAGTCATTAAAACAACACTCATCACCTCATGTGGCTTCGAACTCACAACACGGTGCTACTTTGCATTTTTCGCACCACACTCGAACCAACTGAGCCGTTGCTTCTTCATTGCGGTATGCTATTCGTTGAAGCAATGCGTAATAAAAAAATACGAGTAAGTAGTTTATTTTCGACAAAACTACCAAAATGTGCATCGTCAGTTTATTTTTCGCTGAAAGCGATGACAATTTTTTAAAAAAATAATGCCTTAGTAATAAAGTTTGATTAAGTATTAAGGAAGATATGACGTTCCTACAAAATACACTTTTGAGAAATATTATACATGATTCAATACAAAGACATGTTAACGAAAATGCCTTCGCCTGTGGACGGTACTGGAGAAATCGCTACTTTTTGCTATTCGTGCTAAGCACAAAAGCAATCTGCACTTTTTATCAAAATTGAATTGCGATCACCAGGTGGTTCTTTGTCACATATTTCACCTAAATACACTGCTTTATGGTCATTTGTAAATGGGAAATATGTTTAAAAATATTCTGAAAATGTTGCTTCTCTGGATCAAATACATGGAGTAGCAAAACTAAAAACGGGAATTTATCATTTTGAAATCAGCTAGAGATACGACTTTTGCGCTTAGCACGGCAGTATTCTTATCAAATCGTAATCGTTATCTCTCGGAATCGTGAATTTTTGCCATTGTATGGGTAAAATTATATTAAGAAAAATAAATACAAAATAAAAATTCTTCTTCATATTTGAGATGGTTTGATAAACATAGCACATAAATAGACTTTCAAACGATCTGTTTATGTATTTCTGTTTTGAATAATTGCTTTGCCTTTTATAGTTTCAAAATATTATATTGACTCATGCGAAATGAAACCGGTAGTTAAAATTTATCCCCGAAACTAAGATGTCATCTTAGTTTCGGGGATTTAGTTCCCCTAACAGTGTAGGAATTGAATATTTTAAACCCATATTTCAAACATAGGGAAACGGGTCAAGGTCGTTGCCTAGGTGACGAGGGGATTATGGAAAACGGACAGGAAAGGCTGCAATGCTTGTGGGCTCACAGAATCGAAATTCTGGGACTCGGTACCATAAATTCCTCAGGAATAAAGCTAGCATCTTAGATTAAGTTCGCTGCGGTTTCATTTTTTAAACAGAGCTTGCATTAAAGCAGTAACACTTTAAAAACATGTAAGATCTACTGATTGCCGTTTGCTTCTGATATTACAGAGAGACGGCAAATTGTATTTTGTATATACAGTAACCCCTCGTTATATCGTGCTTTTCGGGGGACAAAGAAAAAGAGCGATATATCCGAAAGCGCGATATAACGGAGGTCATTAAAAAATAGTTATTAGTCCAATACACAAGTAAATTAGCAATCGTTCTTTTTGACATGATTTTCTAAAGGTTTCGATGTAGTTCACGAATGTAGTATCACACCGACTGAAATTTAAACAAGATTGAAATTTAAGTAAATTTTCACCGTCAGAAAGTTGAAAACATCAAATGGCGAATAAAGACAATTTTTCTGAGCTGCCGCAAGACAAGAGTGAGCATTCTAATACCCTCTTATTCCTAATAGACTTTCTAATCCGATTGACTTACTGTAGAAAGGATGTGAAAAGTAAAAGTAACCACCAAGTTTACAGAAAACTCTTTTGCCCGTCTAGATCGTTCTTCCTTTCTTAATGTTTCTTAATGCTTTAATGTTTCGGGAGACAGAAGAAAAGAGCGATATATCCGAATGAGCGATATAACGAGGGGCTACTGTAGCATTACCAAACTAAGCTCAAAGCCGCAAACAATAGTGGCACACTCAAAAATTAAAAAAAAGTAGTAAATATTGATTAATCTACAACTTACTGCCCCCTCAATGGGGCTGCCACAAGGGGGGGGGGTGCCGACTGTGCGATGTTTTTGGTGTGAGGCGTTATTATTATTATTATTTTAATCTTTCTTGTGGGATCTCAAGCTTGAAGAGTGTTCCGTAGCATTTGCGGGGGTGCACCATCGCCTTTAGTGGGACAAGCACCTCTGCCTTTCTGGTCTTGCTGCGCGTAAAGACATATGAAATGTTAATGATGTACCAGTATTATAACTTAAGAGAAAATATTTGCAAATTTGTACAAAAACTGTTATTTTAGGATAGAAAAACCAACCAGAAAACATAACGTTATATGCTTTACAAAAACTTTACTATTTGAGAATAAATAAATTTAAAGTAGTATTGTGTAAAACCTTTATCTTCTCCATTTATGTTTTCCTGAGATGTGCCACTATTGTCGCTGTTAAGCAATATGTACTGTCATTTTTACGTTTTGATTTCAGTTATTCCTTTTTTTCCAGTAACGTACATACGAATTATTTAAATTTCAAAAAACTACTGAAGCTACTGAAGATTTTATAACACAAGAAAATATGAGCATAAAACCTTCACTGCTGTTTCAATGAATAGGAGTCTCTCTAAATAAGTTTAATTAGAGTAAATGACGAGTAATAAAATGCCGATATTGTCGCTGTTGAGCTCTATG